>NC_134484.1:335938305-336210805 GCF_040206685.1 Ascaphus truei
AAGGCCCGAGAGACTGAGCACTGCCACTGTACAGAACCAATCTGCTGTGACAGCCTTTAGAGGGTTACCCAAATGTATTTATGCAACACCTGATGGGTTTTATTACACCATAATCTAGGATTAGATTTGCACACGTGTATATATGAGGTCTCCCCTCCCCCCCTTTTTTTTTAATAAGTTTGTTTCTAGCAAGGCACATACAAACATATAGGTATTGCTATTTTAGGAGTATTCTATACATTTTTTTAAATAGGTCTATTGGAAAAAATGTTTTGGATAAATTATTTTCAATTCTACTGTTACGCGCGTGTGTGTGTATCCACATATGATTGTGCTAATATCGATTTTTAAGATGTCTATTAACTATAAAATGCGTTTCCCTATGGTGGTAAATAATATGTTTCTCTTCTGAATTTTGTTTATATATACAAGTTTTTAGATATATGCATTCTTTACTTTTATTGTACTTTATGTTAAAATTGTTATATTGTTTATGCTATTACTAAGGGTAGGCTCTTTTCAGACCGCCCCTTATGTCATTTGTTAGGTCTCCATAGAAACCTTTAGCCCTATAAATAGCCGTACAGTTAGAGCAGTGGGCAGCCCATAAAGAAGTCGTGTATACGACGAAACACGTTGGGGGAAGTCAAAATGATATGGGAGCCACAAGCATTGATGAGGACGTGGTTAAGGAAATTCACATTTACCGGAAACCTGAGCACTCATTAAGTCCTCCCACCCCTCAGGTCCCCTGTGATTGTGATGAGCTTTCTTTTAATGTGTTTGTACAACTGATCTTATATATCCTAAAATTAAAAAGGTGGTTTTAGCATATGAAGCCAAGTGCGCCTCTATACTTTTCTGTAACGTTGAGAATCTGTCTTAGAGTACAGTTTAAGATGAGCATTCTTATAGTGTACATCAGAATATACACCACCATGAATCTCAAAGAGGTCCATGTATATGCTTGCTTTTCAACCACTCTGAAATAACAGGCATGTTGTTGCCCATATAATATTCTCTTTTTCATACATTCCCACTTTCTATCAGATAGTACCCCCACATTTGTAATGTAATGAAAATGACGGAGTAGAAATCATGCACTAATATGTAAGGGTAAATGATCCTGTAACTTTACAGTCCTTTGCTGCCATTGATATAAATGTAATAGTTAAACATCGTCCTCATTATTAGAACTTGCTGATAAATTGTAGCCAAAATTTGTAACAGGGCTGAAGTTAAAACATTGCAATAAGAAGTATTTAACCTTCAAGTGCGCAACTCAGCTGATAATTTTTTTCTTCCTAGCACCTAATAAAACTGTTTCTTGCAGAATTGTGGAAAAGTTAAGTACAATCCGGTCTTATTATAAGGTTTCCTGTTACAAGGCTGTATGGTTTACACATATGTTATGTTTCATTGTAAACTAAAAAAAAACCTCCATATAACACACTCTTTGTTGTAATACTCCCCACAATTTCCCTCACGGCAATATTTGTAATGAAAGTAAAAGGAATTCAGACAGTTTGCTAGTCTCTTTCCTGTCCTTTGTGCCGTCTTGGTTTTTACTTCCTCGTGTTTTTACTTCCTCTTATGACCTTTTGTTTTTGCTCCTTTTTCTTGCTAGAACGTTTGACTATTATGTGATATGAAAAGACAGCTTCTCCATACATTAGAGGCTGACAGATAACTTAAGCAACAATGAACACAAACTGCAGACATCTCAAGTTACACACGTGCGAAAAGAAACACCTACTCACTTGTGAGACTTGCCCCAAGCTCCACCATCTCATCAGACAAGAACCCTGTCAATACTGCTGTACTGTAAGTAAATGGAGTGGCAGCTCTGAATCCTATGTCTACACTATAGCAACAAATCTCTAAACCAGCCGTGGCTTCCAACCTTTTTATGGTTAAGGAACCCTATAATTATATTGTTCAATTTTGTGGAACCCCAACCCTCTCTAATAGCGTGTCTGAGATCAGATGCATTATAAATTCTTCTGTGTTTGGTACAATTTTCAAATGTCTTGAAAATTCCAGGGAACCCTTTAGGGAAGCCCAGGGGAAAGGGTTCATAGGAATCCCTATTGAAAAATTCTGCTCTAAATCATCTATTTTGCCTGCATTCTTTTAAACCAGGGGTGCGCAAAGTGGGAGGGCGCGTGATGTTCAAGGGGGGGGGGGCGTGGTGGCTACAGAGGTCCCATGCTCTCCCCCAAGGCATTTAAATGAAATGTGGGACCGCGCAAGGCCTCTGCAGCTTCTTCTTCCTGGTCTTTGACGCCTGAGCCAACCAGGAGAGGGGGTGCGAGCCGGGAAATAAGCAAGCAGGGGGGTGCAGGTTCAAAATTTTGCGCACCCCTGGGCTAAACATTCAGGAGATTATGGAGGATTTGCGAGGAAACCGGAATCCCACAGAAACCAACACTTTTCTTCCTTTAATATAATCTGCCACAGTATGTGTGGAATCCACAATTTGTCAAGCTCATCCAATGCACAGCAATGTCAAACCTTATAGTTTCTATAGGAATGCTGTTTGAGTGTGACTGTATCTATAAGAGTATAAGTAAAACAAATAAAACCTCTACGTCCCCAATTGAGGTAATGATACTCTAGTATCCAAGGGTGGGCTGTCACAGGGGAGCAGGAGTGCAAGTGTCCGCACAGGCTGGTTCTATCCAAACCAGTATGGGTCGCTCGGCCTCCGTCCAACGACAGTATGGTAGTGCCTGCCTCTGCACAACAAATATGTACTTTGTTTGGCAACAGCAGCCAGAGCACGGTTAAAAGCTATGTACGGCCCTAGTGATTGAGTGTGTATTGTACCCTAAATAGCTAATTCACTACACCTCACCTATAAAATTGAGTGCACCTATTTTTTGTCTACCATGTCCGACCCTAGGTTCCAGCCTACAACGAACAGGCGCATGGCCAGTCTTGAGGGGATCCAATGCACGCTTGGGCAGCTGGGCAGGGGTAAGGGATAGAGTCAGAAGGCAGGGTAGGAGTTATATACAACAGCACAGCAAGGCACATAAGGATACAGGTGTGATTGCCAGCAAGAGCAGAGTGAGTGTATACATACAGCTACTGCACCACATAATCTTTCTTGCTCCTTGGCAGATGCTTGTCCTGTACCTGCATGAATATTACTAAGTTGTAACGCATAAAGTGTAACTTGGAAATTATACCTGTGTCCCTATGCACCGGTGGTATATTGATTAGCTATTCTAATAGGTTGAGCGGTTGGTCATCTACAGTTGTGTGAAAAAGAAAGTACACCCTCTTTGAATTCTATGGTTTTACATATCAGGACATAATAACAATCATCTCTTCCTTAGCAGGTCTAAAAATTAGGTAAATACAACCTCAGATGAACAACAACACATGACATATTACACCGTGTCATGATTTATTTAACAAAAATAAAGCCAAAATGGAGAAGCCATTTGTAAAAAACGAAGTACACCGTTACTGCTTCCATAGGAATTAAGATGCTAAGTAGCAGACAGGTGCTGCTAATCAAATGTCCTTGATTAATTGATCATCAGCAAGTGTGACCATCTCTATAAAAGCCGAAGTTTTAGCAGTTTGCTGGTCTGGAGCATTCAGGTGTGTGTTAACATAATGCCAATGAGGAAAGACATCAGCAATGATCTTAGAGAAGCAATTGTTGCTGCCCATCAATCTGGGAAGGGTTATAAGGCCATTTCCAAACAATTTAAAGTCCATCATTCTACAGTGAGATTATTCAAAAGTGGAAAACATTCAAGACAGTTGCCAATCTTCCCAGGAGTGGACGTCCCAGCAAATTCACCCCAAGGTCAGACCGTGCAATGCTCAGAGAAATTGCAAAAAACCCAAGAGTTACATCTCAGACTCTACAGGCCTCAGTTAGCATGTGTAAGGAATCCGTTTCTGGCCTTGCTTGTAGCCTTGCAGATCTCTTCAGTTCTCCTAATACTCCCTCTTGCTATCAATAGCACCTGTGCTAGCTTTCACTGCAGCCTTGGCCCTGTGCTGTCATGGAAGGATTCTCACACACATCCCTCCTGTTATTGGCCCGTCGCCCTTTATATACTGCTCTCCCCACACTGCTTCACTGCCGAGCATAATCCTAATCTGGATGTTACAGTGTTCTGCCACAAGTCCCCTGGCTTGCCCTGTTCCTGTTCCTTGTGACCTGCTGCTACTCTCCACGCAGAGGCTTGTATTCCTGTTCTGAGGCCTGCTGCACTTTCCCTTTTGCAGAGGTCTACTTCGGACTCTTGTGCTGACGCGCTGGTTTTTCTCCGGTGCTGCCCTGCTGTGTTCTTCGGCCAGCCTGCTGTCTCCCCCTACAGAGACCAGCGTCATGTTCCGTGTCCGCTCCTCGCACAGAGGCCACTCCCGCACTCTCGCTCCTACGCAGAAGCAGAGAGCACCCGTCCACCCATTGCCGAACTCCTGCCTGAACCACGACGATGCTGCCTTCTCCGATCCTGACCCTGGCTTGTCCTCAAACTACGCTGCCTTCTCCAGTCCGGACCCCGGCTTGTTTGACCATGAACGTCGCACTCTGGATCTGGCTCCGAGGCCTAAGGTCGGTGATTTTACAACCCCACCTCAGTCTCGCGGTCCGGTCCCGGTATGTGGCAAGCACGTCCGTGACAGTATGCTCGGCCCCACAAACTCGGACCGCCCTGTGCTGAGAGTGGGAATGCTTGTGTCTGAAATACTATCTGCCGACCGGTTCCTGTTCGAAAGAATGCCCCCGCCTGAAACCCGTCCCTCTATACAGCTCTTACTCCGTCTGAAAGACTGCTCCGTAAAGACCTTCTTACTAAGGCCAAGCACCTTAGGAATTTAAGACAGACCCTGCTCTCCTGTGTTCCGTCTCCTGGTTCCCCTGTTACTTGGGAGAAAAGGAATACTGGGCAACTGGCGCAGGTTGAAAATATGATCCTAGAACTGTCCCTAGCTTTGGATGAGTGCATAAAATGGGGTGACCCTCTCCTCGCCAGCTACGCTGTTTCTGGACGGTTCCCCGGCGCTATTAGTCCTGTTTCTAAACCTGTGGAGGTACCCCTGTGATGGTAGGGGGAAATATGGCTGCTGTTTATAAAGTTTAAAACCAGAGACATAACATAAAACACAGACAAAGCTCAGTGCACATCCAGAAAGACTTATATACGGTACAGTGCCTAAATTTTTTAAATATATATTGCCATGCTCAGTAGCACTCCTCTGTGAAACTTATATGCTTATATATATGTTGTGGGTATTTTGGGGGTTCAATTTGAGCTTGTAGGTGTTCTGTATGTTTTATAATTCTTGTGCAGCTAGTCTTGGCTGTTTTGGAGGGTGGCAACCTCCTATCCAATTGAAGCTCACTCCCTCCCACATTTAAATGGTTAAAAGCTCACTCCATGGCATCTCCAACTATCAGGGGAACTTGCCTGCATGCAGTGTGATTGTGACAAATCTATTACAGAGTGCTTTTCCTGGTAATGTACAGGTTAATAAAAGCTTCAATCAGACTTAGAACTTTTGCAACTTATATTGACAGATTTATTATAAATCATTCTTCCTGGCAATGCACAGGTTATTAAGAATTTATATTAGTGTAGGGACCCTTGAAACGTGGTCTGCCGTGAAATTTGGCTCAAGGGCTTACAACAATTTGGCCAAAATGTTAAACTAAAAGACCATTTTATTTATTAGTTATTTATACATGTATATTTAGGCACTGTACCGTATATAAGTTTTTCTGGATGTGCACTGAGCTTTGTCTGTGTTTTATGTTATGTCTCTGGTTTTAAATATATATTGCCATGCTCAGTAGCACTCCTCTGTGAAACTTATATGCTTATATATATATATGTTGTGGGTATTTTGGGGGTTCAATTTGAGCTTGTAGGTGTTCTGTATGTTTTGCTGTTTATAAAGGTTAAGTCTGCCATTACCCCTGTCAGTAATACATTGGTATTGTATTATATGTTATGGATATATGTATGTCTTTGCTTGGTTCCAGCACCTCAAGCTTCAAGGAGAGGTACATTCCTTCCCTTCCCTTGTCCCTGTATTCAGAGGGGTGAAGTCCCTGCTTTGAATTGTAAACCCCTTTCCGCAGAACCTATCCTCGCTGTTGGACCCCCTAGTGCCCCTTCCCAAGTGACCACTTCAGTGTTCAAGATAATACCATCCTATTTCTGCTGGCGAAAAAGGGGGGGATGGAGCCTATATGATTGATGGTAACCTCTCATAAGGTTAAAGTGGTAAATTATTATAGTGTTAAGGGCGTTTATATACTGCAATGTCAGTAAAAGCTTTGTTTGTCCCCCCACCCCGTCTATCAAATCTCAGATGTTCAAGGATAGGGTATAATAAGTGTTTTATTTATTTGTTGAAAACTTAATTAATTTTAAACCAAGAAAAGACTGTTTAGAGCACTGTGGTTTCTTTCTTATTTAAGAACAAAAACGTCAGTGCTAACAATCCTTTATTGTTTTGGGATTTTACTTTGTTTCTCCATTGTGTATGTAGCCATGCCTGGTTTTGGCTACCAGTCTGCCCTCCCTGTCTTGTAAGTCCTGGTGATAGTGCAGGCAGTGACAGGACCAATCACGTTTTTTCCACACAGAGGCAGCTCCCTTGAGTGACAGGGGAGGAGGTGGGGCAAGGCCTGTGTTCTGCCCAATTCAGACCTTGTACCTTCCTCCCACTGTACTTAAGGGGCTGCACAACCAAATTTAGTTAGTTGTCTCTACCATTGAGAGAGACAGGTAACACACGGGATTGCCTGCGCATTGGCATCCCCTGTTCCTCTTCCCCTTGGGGGAGAGGTGAGCGATTACCATTCCCCTGTCTCTGCTAGAGGGGCAAGGAAGAGTAAGGACTGCTTTGGGTTCCCTGGGCCCGGAGTGGAGATCCAGGGACCATCCTAACATTGTAGACCTGCAATACCTGCATTGAGCTGTGTTGGGCAGAAGCCTGTGTATGCAGAGGAATAAATCGGTTCCAGTTATCTATACCTCCTGTCTGGTGTGTAATCTTTCGGGAGGGGTAGAGTATGCTTCTACTGTAGGAGATTGCCTCCATACATCTGGAGCCTGCAGCAGATGGAGGCACTGTGTCACCAGAGATAAATGTCAGGTATGTACCCCAGAAGCCTGTCCAGAAGTCCCCACAACCATCAGCGGACCACTCAGCATTCTGTGAGCCAATAGGTAGCATGCACTATACACCTGATAACAGGGGAATCTCCAATATGGTGGGGGAAACATTGTTACATGTAAATGCAGACAGGTTTCCTACCAGTACCACACACACACACCTTCAGAATTAAGTCACCTGGGTAAACCGTTTTACAAAGAAAAGGGGACCAACGGTGCACCAACTTAATACTTGTATCACTACATTTCAATTTCAATTAGTTAAAACAATTAATTCAACAGGTTTTTTGTTTTTATTATACCTCTTATTGAACGGATATTTATAGTGATAAATGTCATATTGTTGTTAACTTATCATGGAAAAATCGTTATTGCCCAAACCTATTGTTTTTATTAGACGTAAATGTTCATTTTTCACATTTCTATTAAGGGGGTTTTAAAGCTTCTTATCTGGACGGTGCCTTTTAAAAATGTTTTTTGGTGCACTATTTCTATTGCTATCTAAAGGGGCTAGGTGTCATGCTGCATAACATTTTCAATACAGGGCCCCGTTTCCAAAGATATTTACTTGTGAAGTTACCGGTATTACTTCCTGGTTTTTAAAGGGGATTTCATTGGCCATCTAATAGGAAGCAACAGCCGATGGTGTTACAGCTTGCTATTGGCCCGAGATTTGGCAACCATTTTCTTTCCCAAGGGAGATCTAACTTCCTCAATCAGTATCTAGAGAACTGGGGGACCCTGAGAGCAGACTATAGGGGTGTTTGGCACAGGGTGACCCTCAGTCCCATACTGTTAAAAAAAAAAAAAGAAAAAAAGGAGTAGGGGGGACTGCTTTTTTCAGGTATTTTGTGTCTGTTGACTCCTTTTGGGCATCATGTGACTTGGGAAGTGGATATAGGAGGAATTCGGCAGGATGCACATAATACAAAGATACCAAGAACCCAATTTTGAGATTGTTCTTATGCATATAAATTAATGCTTGCCTTATTGGTTACATCATTTGTTTGCTGTATTTGTCACAGATGTATTTATTTACAACAACAAAAACGTATTGTTGGGTTAAGCAGTGCTAACATGGAGCCTTGTTTCTTTTTCTTTGCAAGCATTTTTGATAATCAAAGGCACAGTGTATAAAGTCACCCTGATGGACAGACCACCGGTGTATGGGCCAATAGGCTGTGATTGCCCCCCAGGCAAAAACTTGCGAGCAAGCTCATGCACATCTCTTCATTTCACCCACCATGCTGTGTCAAGCCTGCAATGCAATTAACCCTTTCATGTTTCTTAATTAAAAAGAGGGGATCTTTAGTTTGGCCAAACCATGACAAGCCTACCGCCTCAACAAGGCAAACCTAAAAGGGTAACTCCTACATGAACAATAAATATTTCGCTTGTCTTATGTATTGAACTTCCTCTGCAGTTTTTTGGGAACTGTTTTGCCGTCACAGACTTTGATGAATAATCCCCCATAAATCTTTGTTATCAAAAATGCTTTAGGTTAGGTTATCTGCCGCTATGGGTTCTAAAACAAACTTTGTGAACTGCACTTCCCATTTTCTCATTCAAGTTATTAGTTTTTCTTAAATCACAAGACATACACTGTCTACTTGCAGTAGAACATTTATGTAAAATGTTACACATTTATTAAGAATTATGGAAGAAAAGGAACTAAATTAACATGGATCTGTTGCACTGAACACAATAAGTAGTAGACCAGGAAATCATAATGTCAATTGTGCTACCTAGCTTCAGTAGTGTCGACTATACGTCATGTCCAATATTATATTTCTGTGCAGTTTCCAGTCTTTTTTGGGTTTTTTAGCCCAGCTCTGCTGAAATGTTTTATGATTATCAAGCAACAAGGAGGCATATGCAATATTCAATATTATAAGCTGCATAAATATACAGAACTGTTACCAGCAAAGGGGCCATACAAGTTTTCACAATTCTTGTTATTCAAGAAGGCAGATAGCTACTAATCTCTGCATATACAGTAAAATAAATGATTACAGCATTTTCAAAATAAATAGAAAGATAGGTTTCTGTCAAACAGAAAACATTTTTCAAAGGTTTCATGCAATGCTAAATAGAAACTTAAGAACAGCTTAAAAATCTCTAACCAGGTACAATTTTGTTTCCATTTATGAAAGAAAAAAAAACATTTGCAATGTGTGTGACTTCTGTTACATGAAACATGCACATTCATTAACACTACCACTATTGGAGGAACACATTACTTTGTCTCTCCTGTTATATTGTAGGTATGAAGTACAGACATCATAATATATTTGGAATATATATTGCATCATTTTTTTAATCTGACACATTTTTTCCTACATGAGTGGGGGAAACCTGAGTCACCTAAGGCCTCGGACATGGTGCCGCAGACCGTGCGAACTGAGCTAAAAGACTGCCTTAAGGCAATGTTCGCATCCATGCGGCGTGTGGGGGCGGAAGCGGGCACGCGTTGCACAAGAAAGCAGTTCAAACTGATTTCTTGGCGCAACAGGCCAGTCACGTGAGCGGTTCGCCCAATGAGGGTCAACCAGCTCCGTGACGCCCCTCGGCACGCCCCCCACGGCCCGTCTAGTATGGCCAGGGAAAGCAGCCGCATTCCCTCAGCTTCCGCGCGCCTCCACACGGGAGAAATCACTATGTCCGAGGCCTTAAGAAGCAGACACAAACAGCCAATTGGTTAACCTCTTCAGGGCCAGAGTAGCTAGAATAAGATTTCAGACCAATGTGTTGCAGGATCACCCTGACCCTGGAGAGGTTAAAGAGAGACGCAAGGTCAAGAGGCAATCCAAGCACGTGCTTTTTTTTCTCGTCGTGTTACATTTTGTTTTTTTAAACATACTTGAGCAGGGGGTCTCCCTAGCAGTGATCACGTAATGGTGGCGTTTTAAAACTCAATAGGAAGCTGTGACATCTCAGGACCGGCTTCCTATTGGGCCGAGTGACTCAGGAGCTTTAAACTTTGCAGAGATACCAGCACCACCAATGGAGGTCTGTATCTCAGGAAACAGAGAGACCCCCTGCTTCAATCCTATGTTAAAAATTATTTCAAAAGGGCAATGAATTGCTCCTTTAAAAGAATGTTTTTGGTATTTACACCAGACATTTATTATAAGGTAAAAATGTGAAAGAAAGGGGGGGGAGGGGGGGGCAGGGGTACTCAGTACAAAAAAAATGGAGGACAATAATCCCAAATAGGAAGTGATGATAGAAAGAAAGAAAAATGAAAAATTAACAAAAAGGAAGAGACAAAATGGTAAAAGGTGAGCAGAAAGAGTTTGAGAAAAAACAGAGATCCTATGTCCAAAAAGTGAAAGGACAAAATCGGAACTACCAATGCCACCAAAGTTCACAGTGCATTCCAGAAAAATAAAAATCCAAATCTCAAGTAGTTAGAAGTAGGGAGTTCAATGAACAAATATATAAATAACTGCTGCTGAAAGCCAGAGAAATCAGTCTCAGCAGGTATATTGCTGTTCCTGCTCTTGAAGGGGGGAGAATTCTCTGCTCCCGGCTCAAAACTAAATGTATTTATAAAGGCATCAACAATATGAATGTGCAGTTCATTAGATTTGAGCCTTTATTGGATATAAGAAAGTGGAAAGAATGTGTACTGTATTTACCACCCTGTGTGTCTGTGTTACTTTGTACATCAGTGTTAAACGACATGGAGTCATTGTTTAGGCAAAATAATTGGCACGATTGCATTTCTATTTACACAGGCGACTTTAAAACAACTGCACCAGATGTAGCAAAGAAAAAAATCCTATTTCATTCAAACTGATAACACTGCAAGATGATTAATTGTATCACTTGTTTGTGTTTAAATTACCAATAGCTTTTTTTAGGCTAGAATGTACCTCACTTCTGAAGTTACAGAGTCCTCTTGTGGACACTAACAATATTACATAGTTACATAGCAGATGAGGTTGAAAAAAGACATACTGTACGTCCATCAAGTTCAACCTATGCCAAATTTAGACTAGGAGTGCGCAAACTGGGGTGGGGCGCAAGATTTTCTAGGGGGGTTGCAGATGACCCACGCTCTTCCCCAAGGCATTTAAAATTAAATGCCGGGGGATCGTATGAGGCCTCTGCAACTTCCCTTACCTTGTCTTCGACGACACGTTGCCATGGCAACGCAGCATCGAATGACGCAGGAGACAAGGTAAAGAGGGGGCGCGAGCACACAGGGGGGAAAGTTTGCGCACCCCTTATTTAGACGACAGATACTCTATTCTATAGCCCTACTTTCAGTATATTGATACAGAGGAAAGCATACAAAAAACCCAAGTGAAATATCACCCAATGATACTGCATCTCATAAGGCGGGAAATAAATTCCTTCTTGACTATGACAAATATTGGCACTCAGATTTCTCCCTCGATCAACACCCATTCCATGTTTACTTATGTGGTATATCCCTGTATACCTTTCCTTTCTAAAAAGATGTCCAACCTTTTTTTGAACATATCTATTGTATCTGCCATAAACTGCAGAGACCCCCGAGGCCCGAAAGATCGTTGGGAGACTCACAACAAGGAGAAAGAGGGGACCGTTCGGAGGATCCCGAGACTGCACTCCCGACCTGTGGGTGCAAAAAGTCTTGTCTTCACAGTTAAAGACAGGTCGGATGATGTCAACTCCCCACATTAACGGAGGAGGAAAACACAGTCCTCAATGCTGAGATTTCAAAAGAGGAACTGGAAGAGGCGGTCAAATCACTAAAAATTACTAAGTCTCCTGGCCCTGACGGTTTCACCAATGTCTATTACAAGAGATTCTTGACAGCACTATCCACGCATCTCTTAAAAATATTTAACGACTTTAAGGAAGGAAAACAAATCCCCCCATCAATGTCCCTGGCCACCCTGGCCATAATACATAAAGAAGGCAGGGACCCAATTCAATGTGGAAGCTATCGTCCAATCTCCCTTCTCAACTGTGATCTGAAATTATATAGCAAAATACTTGCAAATAGATTAAACCCCATCTTACCGAGACTAATAAATAATGATCAAGTAGGATTTGTCGCGGGCAGGCAGGCCTCAGACAATACTCGGAAGATAATAGATATTATCGAGCACGTCCACCTCACCGGGACCAAAGCATTACTTTTGGCTTTAAAGACGCATACCTAGAAGGAGTCCGCAGATTATACCAAAACCCGTCAGCAACAGTAAAATTGCCAGGGGGCAGTAACCAGAGATTCGAGATCACGAATGGAACTCGACAGGGATGCCCCCTATCCCCTCTCCTCTTTGCACTAACCATAGAACCCTTAGCATCAGCTATAAGAGCCAATAGAGACATCACAGGAATAGAAATTGGACACAGGCAACACAAAATATCACTATTCGCAGATGATGTCATTCTAACCCTCACACAGCCCCAAAACTCCCTACCCAACCTCCAAAAAGAACTTCAAGATTTTGGAGCTATATCGGGGTATAATCGGAAGCCCTAAATTTAAGCCTGCCAGAGCCAGAGGTGAAACTCCTCAAACTAAATTTCAATTATCGATGGAGCTCCTCGAGTATCAAATATTTGGGAGTTAAGATAGCGAGGACCTACCAATCCCTATACCAACAAAATTACCCGGCCCTGTTCCGGAAAATCAAACAGGATCTAGAAAAATGGGGAGGATATCAGATATCATGTATCGGGAGGATGATCTCGGTCAAAATGAACATACTCCCTAGATTATTATATTATTTCCAGACTCTCCCAGTCCACATCCCTGGCTCAGAATTAAAGAACGTCCAAAAACTAATCTTCCACTTTATTTGGCAGGGTAAGAAACCCAGAATTACCAAGACAGTTCTTTTGGCCTCAAGGGGGAGAGGAGGACTTCATAAAATACTACACTGGCGACACACTTTATTCGAGCTCGGCTAGTCCCACGAATTCGGGTATACCCGGGTGTATTGAGGTTTGTGACTGTTTCTGCCCGAGTGCATTGCGTTATTTTCCAGGCAGGGATTGAAGCATTTTATTCCCGCTGGCTGCAATACTGCACAGTATATATATATATATATACTGCATTACAATTCATGAATTTATGCCATCTGGTAGACACGCGAAGCATTGCAGCCTATTAAATCCTAATCATTATCATTTAACAGATCAGCCGCCCGTCAGCCAGGCATGAACCCAGGCTGGGAAGGCAAACGCAACGGGGCTTGTCAGAGGTGAGGAGCGGCGCATTCCAGGTATCTGCCAGGTACATACTGGGTATTTGCTCGAATAAAGTGTGTCGGTGCAGTACCAAGCCGCACAATTGCGACAGGCAGTAGTCTGGAACGCCAACCCAAACCAATACTGCTGGCTAGACATAGAAACGTACTATGCCGGGACGCCTTCACTGCCAGCTTGCCTTTGGTCCCTGAGCAGGGAAGACATGCAGAGTAGCAAACTTAAATTAGGCCCGATGAGACACACATGGGAGACCTGGACGAAATGCAAATTTAAATTTAAGCTCACAACACCTCATTCCCAACTTACACCAATTCATAAAAATCCGAAATTTCCCCCTGGCTGTGAGCCCAGACAATTGGATCAATTCAAAGCAAAAAATATCAGAGCGGTTGCCGACCTCTTGAGTTTTGGGGAGTTCCTGAGTTATCAAAATTTACAAACAAAATATGAAATAGTAGGGCTGAATGTCTTCAAGTACCTACAAATTCGGCACTTTGTTCAAACACTATCCCCAACATTGGAATTTCCCCCTCTCACTGGATTCGAGCGGCTCTGTAGAGAAACAGGCCACCAGAAAGGTCTCATAACACAAATTTACGCAGAATTGGAGAGGGCCGTAGAAGCCCCCACACATGACTATATGCTGCATTGGGCAGCAGAATTGGACATAGTTATAGACCGAGAGTACTGAGAAAGTATCTGGGAAACAACTGCAGGAACTTCCATATGTACCACAATCAAAGAAAATATATATAAAATATTGTTTTGCTGGTATCTTACCCCAGCTAGAATAAATCAAATCTACCCCCAGGCGTCCGATCTATGCTGGAGAGGCTGCGGTCAAAAGGGGGACATGGCCCATATTTGGTGGACATGTCCGGAAATTCAGAAATACTGGGAAACTATACAAAAATTAATTGAAGAGGTCACAGACCTCAAAATCCCTATTGATCCGTTGACCTACCTGCTGGCCAGGCCCCTAGAAAACTTGGACCGACCAACAGGTAAATTAATCTCCTTCATTCTTACAGCGGCTAGATGTGCAGTGGCGGCCGCCTGGAAGAAGGTGTCTCCCCCCTCAAAACAAACGGTAAAAAATAGGGTGCAAGAGGTGATGAATATGGAGAAACTGTCAGCTTTTCTGAAAAGATCTACTGACTCCTTTAATAAGACATGGGACCCATGGCTGACCCATATGGCACCCCTACGTCATTAAACCATATAAGAGAAGAAAAGAAAGAAAAATAGCTCAGAGGCTTTAGCGACAGAGACTGAGGACACGGGAAGCAATGGGCCTTCGTCCCAGCCCCCCCCTCCCACCCGCCCTCTTCTCTCTTTCCCCCTTTTTTTCTGTTTCAACACTCGCGTTCTCCGCGTAGCCCCTGGAGGGTTGCGTTGAGTCTTTCCCTTTCTTTCTGGTTTCTTTACTGATAAAAAGGAGGAAAATCTGTATTAGGCTGTATTAATGTTTACGACTTGAACACTGAAATGTTTAAATGCCTAATAAAAAAAATTTGAAAAAAAAAAAAAAGACAGGTCGGATGGAGGAAGAGGTTGGCGGACCAGAGTTCGTCATCTGTGGCGAACTTTCTTTCTCGGTGACATCTTCGATATTTTCGCTGGTTCTCTGAGGACCATTGGGGCCTATGAGGGGAACTGAGAAACTAAGAGAAGGACGATTATCAAATAGACTCAAATTTATTTTCGTTAAATGTCTGTGGGTAAATAGATTTTACCGATTTACTAATCTTGCCTGGGACCTAATTATTAAAGATATAAGCAGTAAACCCTGTAGGAAGTAAGAAAACATTTAGTATAAAGGTAAAGATTGTTACATTGGTCTGAAGGTAAATGTTTGCTCTCCAGTCTCTTTATTTAAGAGGGGCAGGAAGCTAGAAGATAAGAACTTTGGAGGAATGGGTAAGGAGGAGTCCTAATTAACGAAGTTTGTGATGCCCTGAAGACCTCGAGGCTCATGCCCCCCCACCCCCTCATTTGGGCTTCTTTTAGCCCTTTATTTTGGTCCAGAGAAGAACCAATAGTTAAAAGGTTTTAGGATGAATAGTAGGTTCATCCCTCCCATAATCCTTTTATTGTTGTCGTTTTTTGTTCAATTTTCTCTAATCTTTTTCCTCCTTCCAAGCTTTTTCCCCAAGTACCACCACAGATCACCAGAAAGGAGGTGTCTTCGTTCCCTTATAGAGGTTTGTAGTAAATCTGGACCAGGTAACAACACTGACACACGCACACTTTAATTCACACAAGACGATAAGTAGAGAGTTGGACTTAACATGTAAACCATGACTAATCAATTACCTATAAAAGTAGCCTCTCTAAATGTAAAGGGACTAAATTCAAATAAAAAAAGGAGACTAGTCTTGAGAGAATTTAAGAAGATGCAGGCAGACATTTTGGTTCTCCAGGAAACTCATTTTAATAGCCACGGTCCCCCTACCACTTTTCGGGGTACCTACCTTCACCAAGAAGAAAAGAGGGGTGGGTAGCTATCTTGTTAAAACAAGATGTGCTGTTTCAAATGGAAGAAATAAAAAGAGATAAGGAGGGTAGATTTATAATGGTAAGGGGTCTCGTCAGGAATTAAGGTAACTTTAGTGAATAATTGAGTTAGAACAAGAGCATAAAAAGCGCAGGAAGATTTAGAAACTTCTGCGCTAGGCCAGAGATGAATTACATAGATTAAGATTGGAAGATACATAAAAGGCACTGAAGTGGACCCGTCAGACCTACACTACCGACACACTTTATTGAAGTGTGGTCGGTACCGCTGCTAGTGGCCGCCCCTCGGCGTGCCGCGCGTCATAGACGCGCGGTCACGCGTCATCGGGAGCGTGCGCCCCCTGCACGCGTGTCCAGGGGCTCCCCGAGGGAGCCCTGGTGTCCCGCGATCGCGGGACAGCGGCAGGGGGTTCCGGGGGACCCGGCAGCGGTAGGGAGAGCGCCCCGATCGGAGGGCGCTCTTCCGCTGCTTCGGCGCGCGCCCGTCACACTCGGGCGCGCGCCAGGCTACTGCTGCGGCACAGAACGGGCAAATGCTCGAATAAACTGTGCCGCAGCAGTACTATGATAAGGGTAATAAAGCAGATAGGTACTCGCAAGGAAATTAAGAGGGGTTAGAACTAAAACACAAGTTTTAGCGATAAGACTGGGTAACGGAGAAGTCGCATATAACCTTTTCCAAATTGTCGAGTTTTCTAAGTATTATAACAAATTGTAAAATCTATATTCATCGAACCCCAATCTCAATAAAACATCCATAGAACAAATAGATAGTTATTTACAGGATTGTGATCTTCCAAAGTTATCCAAGTTATCTAGGAGAGGTTATCATGGGTTTGAAACCCTCAACAGCCCCTGGCCCTGACAGGCTCTCAAATATGCATTATAAAAAATATTTTATGATTTTAGCTCCACATCTTCTAGACCTGTTCAATAGTTTTTTAAAGGGTACCCAGATTCCTATACAAATGTCTAAAGCAAATTTGGTAGTTATACCTAAAGACGGTAAAGACCCAATGAGTTGCACAAGCAATAGGTCAATATCTCATCTTAATACAGATTTCAAAATGTATAGTAAAATATTGGCGAATAGACTAAGGGGCCTATGCAGAAAGGTCCAATAAGTCAGTTATCGTCAGCTTTTCGTCAAAAAAAAAGCTTACTGCTATTCTGTAAGCTCCGATATTTTGGCGATACTAGAAATTTTCGGCAACATTTTTTTCCCAAATTTTTTTTTGAAATCCCAAACGCGCGGCAATAAGCCACTTTTCGGCAGTTTATCAAACTCGCTCAATTCTAGTAGCCCCGATCAGCTTATCGAGTCTGATTGTCGCTCTAGAATTGAGATTTCTTCTCCGAATCGGCTCGCCAGAAAAAAGTTGGCAGGAAGGTGGGGGAGAAGCTGCGAGAAGCAGAGAGACAGCACTTAGGGGGAAAAAATGCATTTTTCCTGCATTGGATTGATGCCGGGGGTCTCCGGAGCTGATACCCATTAATAGCAGCACCAGAGACCCACGGCATGAATCAGATGCATGAAAAATGCATTTACAGGCAACTTCATTACCTTAGCGGCTAACCGCTAAGGCAATGAAGGGGATAACCAACCACCAGTACCCGGCTTATTGTGGGTAGCGGTGGGGGGTGAAGGTGGTATTTGGCCCTTGGGCGGTGTTTAGGCCTTGTGGGGGGCTTGCGAATAACCACTAAGGTAATGAAGGGTTAACCCCTTCCGCTACCCACCCGGTAGGCCTAAAAACCCATCCTTGGGGCCAATACCCCCTTCACCCACCACCACTACCCACAATACAAAAAAATGCGCACAACAGCCCTACTAGCCACCTTCTAGACCACCAAAAACCATTACAATATTTAATAAACAATACACACCAACCTACGCCCTCTGCCCCCACATAAAACCATTATTATTATTTTTTAGACACAGGATTAATACCACAGGCCAGCGGGGGTCCCCGGGGGTAGGTTTATTGGCTCATCTGCTTTACATAGCATTTCCTTGGAGGTGTATGTCTCCTTCCTTCAGGAAAGAGACCCTACCAATTTTCCAATTAGTACAGGTATATCAAACTTCAGTGTCAGTCTAAACATCACCCTCCAAGAGTAGGTAAATGTATAAGGCTGACAGAATGAGCAATATATGTAAGTTTTATTATATTCACACAAGGGAATTTGTGCACCCACGTAGTAAGGCAACTACTGTATGATACTGGCTATAGCCAGCTTTTAATTGCACTGCTCACAAAAGCATATGCTTCATTTAGGGCTTTCTCACATTTTTCACCAGTCCATGGGACAATAATTACATATATTCAGTGTAGGTACCTGCAATCGGTTATGCCTTGGCGGGGCTGCAGGCTTATAACGCTTTAGCCAAGGGTTTAACTAAATAATCCTTTTTCATGAGATTACTCTTTTATTTTAGCTTAATTGGTAGGAGTGCAGGAATCGTTCTTTTTGTGTATGTATATATATATATATATATATATATATATATATATATATATATATATATATATATATATTATACAGTTAGGTCTGGAAAATATTTGGACACTGATACAAGCTTTGTTATTTCGGCTGTGTACCAAAATAAATTCAAGTTACTGCACCGACACACTTTATTCGAGCAAATACCCAGTATGTACCTGGCAGATACCTGGAATGCGCCGCTCCTCACCTCTGACAAGCCCCGTTGCGTTTGCCTTCCCAGCCTGGGTTCATGCCTGGCTGACGGGCGGCTGATCTGTTAAATGATAATGATTAGGATTTAATAGGCTGCAATGCTTCGCGTGTCTACCAGATGGCATAAATTCATGAATTGTAATGCAGTATATATATATATACTGTGAAGTATTGCAGCCAGGGGGAATAAAATGCTTCAATCCCTGCTTGGAAAATACCTCAATGCACTCGGGCAGAAAACAGTCACAAACCTCAATACACCCGGGTATACCCGAATTCGTGGGACTAGCCGAGCTCGAATAAAGTGTGTCGCCAGTGTACAGTTAAATAGTGAATCTGGGCTTAAAGTGCAGTCTATCACCTTTAATTTGAAGGTATTCACATCCAAATTGGAGGAAGGGTTTAGGAATTACATCTCTTTAATACGTAGACCCCACTTTTTCAAGGGACCAAAAGTAATTGGGCAATTGACTCAAAAGCTGTTTCATGGACAGGTGTGGGCTATTCCTTTGTTATTTTTTCATCAATTAAGCAGGTAAAAGGTCTGGAGTTAATTCCAGGTGTGGCATTCGCATTTGGAAGCTGTTGCTGTGAACCCACAACACGCGGTCAAAGGAGCTCTCAATGCAAGTGAAACAGGGCATCCTTAGGCTGCAGAAAAAAAAATCCATCAGAGAAATAGCAGGAACATTAGGAGTGGCCAAATCAAGTTTGGTACATTCTGAAAAAAAAAAAAAAAAGAATGCAATGGTGAGCTCTGCAACACAAAAAGGCCTGGACGTCCACGGAAGACAACAGTGGTGGATGATCGTAGGATCCTTTCCATGGTAAAGAAAAACCCCTTCACAACATCCAGCCAAGTGAAGAACACTCTCCAGGAGGTAGGCATATCATTATCCAAGTCTACCATAAAGCGAAGACTTCACGAGAGCAAATACAGAGGGTTCACCACAAGGTGCAAACCATTCTTAAACCTCAAGAATAGAAAGGCCAGATTAGACTTTGCCAAACAATATCTAAAAAGCCAGCCCAGTTCTGGAACAGCATTCTTTGGACAGAGGAAACTAAGATTAACCTGTACCAGAATGATGTGAAGAAAAAAGTATGGAGAAGGCTTGAAACGGCTCATGATCCGAAGCATACCACATCATCTGTAAAACACGGTGGAGGCAGTGTGATGGCATGGGCATGCATGACTTACAATGTCACTGGGTCACTAGTGTTTACTGATGATGTGACAGAAGCAGCTGGATGAATTCTGAAGTGTATATGGATATATTGTCTGCTCAGATTCAGCCAAATTCAGCGAAGTTGATTGGACGGTGCTTCACTTTACAGATGGACAATGACCCAAAACATACTGCAAAAGCAACCCAGGAGTTTTTTAAGGCAAAGAAGTGGAATATTCTGCAATGGCCGAGTCAATCACCTGATCTCAACCCGATCGAGCATGCATTTCACTTGCTGAAGACAAAACATAAGGCAGAAAGACCCACGAACAAACAACAACTGAAGACAGCTGCAGTAAAGGCCTGGCAAAGCATCACAAAGAAGGAAACCCAGCGTTTGGTGATGTCCATGTGTTCCAGACTTGAAGCAGTCATTGCCTGCAAAGGATTCTCGACAAAATATTAAAAATGAACATTTTATTTATGATTGTGTTAATTTGTCCAATTACATTTGAGCCCCTGAATAAGAGTAGTGTGTATGAAAATGGTTGCAATTCCTAAACGTTTTATACGATATTTTTGTTCAACGCCTTGAATTAAAGCTGAAAGTCTGCACTTCTATTGCATCTCGGTTGTTTCATTTCAAATTCATTGTGGTGGCGTACAGAGACAAAATTATGAAAATTTTCTCAGTGTCCAATAATTTCCGGACCTAACTGTATACACACACACACACACACACACACACACACACATACATATATATATATATATACATACACACACACACACACACACACACACACACACACACACACACACACACATAACACAAACAAAGAGTAGCGCTGGAAGTGTGAATGAATGAGGGGTGAAGTGTGAAATGATGTGCTGTAAACGGGGAAAAGTGTGCTAAACTAAATTTGTGAAGTGCAACACCAAAAAATAAAAATGACGAAAAAATTAAAATATAATCAAACCAAAAGCACAAAATTAGAAGATGAAATGTCCAGTTCAGGAAGCAGTCAGTCACAGTCAGTCAGTCACACATGGCTTCTCCATTTTGGCTTTATTTTTGTTAAATAAATCATGACACGGTGTAATATGTCATGTGTTGTTGTTCATCTGAGGTTGTATTTACCTAATTTTAAGACCTGCTAAGGAACAGATGATTGTTATTATGTCCTGATATGTAAAACCATAGAATTCAAAGAGGGTGTACTTTCTTTTTCACATGACTGTATATACATACTGTACATACACACATACATAAATACATAAATATATAAATATATATAAACATACACATATATACAGCTCAACCCCGTTATAGCGCAATCCGCTATAACGTGGTTTTGAGCGTGGACCCCAAATTAAAAAAAAAAATTTGCACACACTCACAGCATACTGCACACACTCACAGCACACTGCACACAATCACAGCACACTCACAGCACACACTCACAGCACACTGCACACACACACACACACACACACACACACACACACACACACACACACACACACACACACACAGTCTCACACAGTCAAATACACACATACACAGAGACACACTGTCTCTTTAAGGGAGCTTGCTCTCGCAAGATGGAAGCAGAAGCAGGAAGCAGAGACAGGGAGAAGAGCTGCCAGATGCCGGGTAAGTGCTGCGTGCCGTTGCCTTGCCCCACCGGGTCTGGGAACGCTGGGAGATGTCTCAGCTTTCTCCCTCCGGCGGGCGCGGTACCACCACAAAAAAATAAAAATTCGGCGGCCATTTTTTTTCCGCGACCCCGTTTATAACGTGGTTAAGCTGTATATATATATATATATATATATATATATATATATATATATATATATATATGGAAACACAAAAAAAGAAAACCTCTAAAGGAGCACTCAGACAAATGTTTGCAAAAATAGAAAAGGTACTTTAATTAAATAAAAAAAATAACAGACATACAAACAACTAACTGAAGAGCCTGCCTGACTAAAAATAAGAAAAATAAGTGGACAAAAAAACAAAGAAATATACTAAGACACAATATAATAGACCCAAAAATATGGAAGATGATATCCTCAAAATACTAGCTCACTGAGGGAACCAAAATTCCCGCAATGAAGCAAAACAGACCGGCCGGTCACCATATGTATAATAGGCTTAAAGACATCATAGGTCTACAAAAATAAACATGCAGAAATTCACAAAAAACAACATAAGTGTTGTACTAGTGGCAGTATGAATGTAAATTACAAAATATAAACCTATTGCCACACAGATAATACTATAGCAAGGGAGACCTATAAATGAGTTCATTTAGTGACCCAAATACATAAATGAAAGCAAATGGGAAAAAGGAAAATGGGATGAAAAATGATACTCAGCTCCTTGGTACAATTGTACTGCAATCATAGGTCAGCACAGCACAGTCCACTATAAAGTCCATACGTGTAGGACATTATGATAGTCCAAAATAAAGCATAGGCAGGCAGGGTCAGCAGCAGCAAAAATTAAAATTAGCCCACTAACGCGTTTCGGCAACTAAGCCTTCTTCACGAGTGGTACTAGGGCCATAGAGCAGAAACACTTAAATAGGCAGCTAATGATTTCAAATTTCGCGCCAAAAACGCCCCTAAAACACAGATGCATATAATCTCTCACTTGGAGTATAATGATGATTGGCTATAGAGCACTATAACATATATAACTATGTCATATGCAGGCAGCTTGAAACCATTTTTTTAAGGAGGTCAGTTATTATATACACAATTGGAACCTATATTGAACATTATTCAATACCTCCATGTTTACCTAAGGCTGATGGTGATCATTAATGTTTAATTAATACTGTGATACACCCGGACACATCAAAAAACCTTTTTTCTTTTCTTTTTCAAATCTTGCATTTTTTAATCTAATTCTCTGTAAAAAGGATTAATACCTCTTGTTATTATTATGGATGAGGACCAAGAGACTGTGAGTGAGCTACCTACCACATATGTACAAAAATGTGGCAACAACACTGAAAGAACCAAAAGAGCCCTTCATATCTTTGATGATGCACCAGGGAATATAACCTGTGAGAATTCTACTGATCTCATTGATCATTTCGTTAAACTTGAGAGACTCCTAACTCAGGACATTCGTCTCTTTTGGGATATTATAACTCTGGAGAATTATTTAAAGACCAAGCGTATTCCCAGAGGATTGAGAATCAAAAAAATGCCATCTTTTGGGTTCCCTAATCCTGAGTTCCAATTTCAATGGAGAAAGCTATTGGACGAATGCTCCAAACAACTAATGGAACTAATCATTGCGGCTAAAGTTAATGAGAAAAAAATGTTAATATCTGACATAGATTGTATGAAAAAAGAATTATACAGATTTAAAGATATGGATAGATTTTCCCACAATGATAAAATTCTCCTCCAAAATATTGATAAAATGGAGAAAGGTGTTATTGATAAAAAACAGGAAAAATTCTCCCGAGATAGGAATGATTATGAAAAAGGTCAGGTCTATGTCTGGGAGAGACCTGTTCCCACTAGGGATTTCAATAGAAGCAGATTCCCCTCCCAATCCACACCACACAGATGGTCATCAGAGGAGGAGGTTAATACATCAAAACCTAACACCAGATCGATTTTGAAATCACCCCATACAGAACGTAGACAGAGCTTTGACACCGACTCCTCTGACTATAACGACAGACCATCCGTCTCTTTCATTGCCCATGACAAACATACCACCAAAGATTCAGAGGGTGGATATTTTGACAGAACATACATGACGAACTCTAGGGAAGATCGTTCTAGACCATCACACATTCAAAAAACTCAAAAAGTGTAGAAGGGGCAAGAAAGGGAGAAAAAATGTATGGAGCAGAAAACAAGAGGAAGAAATATTCTTAGATCCAAAACATAATAATGTTATTAACATTTCTGATTACATTAAAACCAGAGACAGAACACAAAACACAGACAAAGCTCAGTTTTAGCACATCCAGTGAGACTCATACACGGTACAGTGCCTAAATATATATGTATAAATGTCTAATAAGTAAAATGGTCTATATATATTGCCATGCTCAGTAGCACTCCTCTGTGACACTCATATGCTTATATATATGTTGTGGTTATTTTGGGGGTTTAATAGGAGCTTGTTAGGTATCCAGTATGTTTTACAATTCTTGTCCAGCTAGTCATGGCTGATTGGAGGGTGGCAACCTCCTTCCTAATTGAAGCTCACCCCCTCCCACATTTAAATGGTTATGGGCTCACTCCATAGCATCTTCCACTCAGGGGAACTTGCCTGCTTGCAGTTTGGCTGTGACATCTCTAATACAGAGTGCTTTTCCTGGTAATGTACAGATTAATAAAAGCTTCAGTCAGACTTAGAACTTTGCAACTAATATTGACAGATTTACTATAAATCATTCTTCCTGTTATTACACAGGTTATTAAGAATTTACATTAGCGTTAGGGACCCCTGATATGTGGTCTGCCGTGAAGTTGGCTCAGGGGCTTACAACAATTTTGGCCAAAAATGTCAAACTAAAAGACCATTTTACTTATTAGACATTTATACATATATATTTAGGCACTGTACCGTGTATGAGTCTCACTGGATGTGCTAAAACTGAGCTTTGTCTGTGTTTTGTGTTCTGTCTCTGGTTTTAATATATATTGCCATGCTCAGTAGCACTCCTCTGTGACACTCATATGCTTATATATATGTTGTGGTTATTTTGGGGGTTTTATAGGAGCTTGTTAGGTATCCAGTATGTTTTACATTTCTGATTACACCTTGACATCATCTCAAATATTGTTGCTTAATAAAGGTTTAAATTATGCACCACAAGAGAACTTCGACCTTTTCACAACGATAATTGACTTACAAAAATATACACGCAAATGGGCTCTTAAGAAATTATTTTCAAGAAATACTAACAAAACCATATCTCAAGCTGTAACAGATACATCAGAAATTATTAATGACAATTCAATTGTGACCAAGGCTCCAACTTTTATTGAAAGTTCGTTTGAGTTTGACATGCAGTCCTTATATGATGAAGGACATACTGAGGCAGCTATTGAAACCCCCTTTTTCGGCCATATAGATTCTAAACTTAGGAAATGTTCCTTATTTGTGCCCAATAACACCAAGGGACCATGTCTGTCAACCTTTGAGAGGCTAGTGGACAGAGACTTAAGGTTATTAGCCAAAGGCTATTCATTCTTTGATTCATTTTACACATCAGACAATCTAACTCCACAGGAAAGAATAGATTTAGATTCATTAAAGAAAAACACAGACATAACTATAAAAAATGCCGATAAGGGGGGAGCAATAGTTGTCCAGTCATCCACTAAATACCGGGACGAGGCTCTAAGATTGTTGAGCAATGAAGAGTTTTATACTACACTCAACACAGACCCAACTAAAAGGTTTTTGGGGGAGCTCCAAGATCTTTTAGAACTTGGTGACACCTTATATGTCTTATCAAACAAAGAGAGGCAATATCTGGCATGTGATTCTCCTATTATTCCCATATTCCACCATCTCCCAAAGATCCATAAGTCACTGGAGAACCCCCGGGGCGGCCCATTGTCTCCAGTATTGGATCTTTGGGAGATGGTGTTTCACGTTATGTGGACAAATTCCTCCAGCCCATTGTAAAAACCTTACCTTCGTTCATTGAAGACACTACAGCGTTGTTGATTTCATTGGAGGATGTGTCTTGGAAGGAGGGATACCGATGGGTCACCATGGACGTCACATCATTGTACACTATTATTGAACACGAGCACGGCCTAAGGGCCATTAATCACTATTTGCAACTCTCTACACTTTCTATAGCACAGATCACGTTTATCACTGATTCCATTCTTTTTTTACTCACTCACAATTATTTCCTTTTTGATTCACAATTTTTTCTTCAAAAACAGGGCACAGCTATGGGGACATCTTTTGCACCCTCATATGCTAATCTTTTCATGGGTTTATGGGAATCTATTAATATCTATGGTAGCACTAATTTGTTTCGTTCCAATATCATCTTTTACAAACGTTTTATTGATGATTTGATTTTCATTTGGGAGGGTGATCTTAACAGTCTTCACACGTTCATACAAACTCTGAATAATAATAATATAAATCTTCACTTCACATTTCAAACCGACACTGTTAATATCAATTACCTTGATGTGACTATCCATGGTGATCCCATGACAGGTATACAAACTGATATATATACAAAACCACATGCCAGAAATTCATATCTTCATGCCAAAAGTAGCCATCCTAAGGCATTGATACGTGGGATCCCTAAGGGACAATTCTTGCGTTATAAACGTCTCTGCTCAGACCCAGAAACCTTTTTGAAACATTCCAAGACATTAAGTACTAAATTCTTGTCCAGGGGATACAATAAAGTTGATGTAGATGTGGCCCTTCTGAATGCTAAAACTGTGGACCGTGTTGATCTATTAAAAAAGAAAGCTAAAGATAAACAAACAAACTTTCAGGACACTCCATTGTTTATCACAAAATTCAGTAAACAGGCGTCACAAATCAGACAGATAGTGTCCAAACACTGGAACATACTAAAATTGGATAAAGATCTAGATGTGTTTACAACACATGGTCCCAAATTTGCTTTCAGAAGGGCCAATACATTAGCCTCATCCATTTCGAGAAGCATGTACAAATCTCCAAGCCAACCTCGAATTAGCAACATACCTAAAGGTTTTTTCAGATGTGGATTTTGTAAATGTTGTAAATTTGCTACATCAACAAAAAGAGTACACACACTGTTTCCAAACAGCAAATATAGAATCAACACATTTATTAATTGTCAAACAAGCTACATTGTTTATGTTATCACATGTGGATGTCAACAGAAATATGTGGGAAGAACCATTAGATCTTTATATATTCGTATCTCAGAACATGTTAGATTAATAAATAAAAAAGATTTATTACATCCACTATCAAAACATTTTGTACAATGTCCACTTGGTGGACTTAAGAATTTCTCATTCTTTGGGGTTGAACACGTCCCCTCTTACATTAGAGGAGGCGATAGATTGAACAGATTGAACAAAAAAGAGATGTCATGGATATTTTCCATGAATACATTACAGCCTCACGGACTCAATGTTGAATGGGAGCTAAAACATTTTCTTGGTGATTAATGAATGCTTATCACTGCATTATGTATATTGTTTTATTGTTTTTCTCTTTCCTCCTTGTTCTTTCCCCCCTATCTTTCTTCTGCCCCCCTCTCCTCTTTCCCCCCCTCCCTTCTCTCCCCACCCCCCTTTTTCTGTTTTTCACCCTCTCTTTCCGCTCTCTCTCCCCTCTTTTCTTCTCCCCCCCGCCCGGTCCTGTCTCTCTTTCCCCTTCTTTTCTTCCTTTTTTTTTTTTTTTCTTCACGCTTTCTCTTTGTCCCCTTCTCACTCCCCCTTTTCCCCCACTGTTCCTCTTAATTTCTTGCTTCACTTCTTTTTTTCACATGGTCCAACATGCTTTATCATATACTGTTTCTTTATTGTTTTATCATTCAAAGCATTATTACACACAGATTTAATATCAAGTGATTTGTGACTGATAGCTCTTTCTACTATCTTTGGTGAAACTTTATCTTGCTAGTCCGGTAGACTTCATAGAATTAATGTTGTATTTCATTATAAACTTTATTTACATTTTCTTTTCTTTTAATTCACATGTTTTTAGTCTTTTTGACCAATTCATCAGAGATTTTGGTTTAGCATATTATGTTTAATTATCTGTATATGTTTTCCTATCCAATGATAAGATTGGTCAATTTTATTACAGCACTGTTTTTAATTTGATTATTATTTCCTGTGTTAGGGGTTACACCTGTTACCCATTTGTTTGGGGCTTGTTCACAGGTGTTGTAACTTGCACTGGCTATATATACATCATGCTGTTACAAACGGATCACTCTTTTGACAAAGGCCTGACGGGCCGAAACGCGTCAAGAGGATCCGTTTGCACTTTGTTTCATTAAAGTTTTTTATGAATCACTGATCAGCCTTCTCTGAAGTTCTTACTCCACGGCTGTGCGGCATCTACACCTCCCCTGGGAGGATTTCCAGTATTTCAGTGCCTGCTGCCTGCACGCCGGGCTGCGTCTGGTGCACCTGCGTCCCCCTGCTACACCCGGATACACCGGCACTGCCGTCGGTCAGGTGACCACCCACCGCGATCGAGCGGATGTAGGGTTGGCGGCAGAAGAAAGTGCTGGCGGGCTGAGAGGATCAAGTCGTCAAGACCCATTGCTAGCAGAGGGACATGCAGCATTTCCATACCGGAGGATAGACCAGCCACTTCTCTACATCCCCCAGTTGTAAGTTATCTACTTCTATGTTTTCTCTAACTTTATTGTGCTTATGGTTAGCCAGTTGCAGAGATTTACATTTGTGAAGATTACACTGGGGGACTGTGGCGGTCGTTACCAACATTAACTGTTATTCAAGCACCAGTTTACAGCCGCAGCCATGCTTTCTGAGCGCCTGGTGGGTTAACTTGCTGTTTACCCGTTTCACATCCGTGTTATATATCAATAGTGCAGACCGTGATCTTAAAATTCTCATCCAGGATGCACAGTGACGTCACAGAATCCCGCGAGAATTGTCCATGAAATCCCGCACATGCTCACTTGTTACCTGCCCATTGCGGCGGCCATTTTTGAAAAGGTATTCTGTGCATAGAGGATTGTGCATAGAGTCCCGCACATGCGCACTGCAATTTGACTGTTGCGCCCGCCATTTTTGTTGTGGTATATTCCTTTGCCCTTAATGACGTCATGTTCTATATCGGACACATTGAGGATCGCACGAGAATAGTCCCTGACTTCCCGCACATGCGCAGTGTATCTTGCTTATTGCGGCGGCCATCTTTAAGAAGGTTAATACATTGCCCTCAAAAGAATTGTGATCTCTGTCGGACAAAATCGTAAAGACATGTCCTCGCGCATGGGCAATGAGTGTTTGAATGCCCAGACACCTCATACAGGGATTCAGTGCAGAATAATAAATCCTCTTTCCATAAGTGAAGCAGCATCCTTCATTTCGTCATAAGAGCATATAACGCAATAACCACTCATTAAAGCATAGTTAGATGCATCTGTAACGGGAACTTCTTCAGTAACGATATCCTTCTAAATTGGTTTGTATCCAGGTCTTTTATAGGTAAATACCCATACATATAGGGAAAATAATGCCATGTCAAGACAGTAGTGTGATATCCCAAGCAGGTACAGAAGTGACCTGCATATATATGATAGAGGCTGATCTAAGTTGATAAAAAGAAAGAGTGCACACACACACACACACACACACACAGTCAAATACACACATACACAGAGACACACTGTCTCTTTAAGTGAGCTTGCTCTCGCAAGACGGAAGCAGAAGCAGGAAGCAGAGACAGGGAGAAGAGCTGCCAGATGCCGGGTAAGTGCTGCGTGCCGTTGCCTTGCCCCACCGGGTCTGGGAACGCTGGGAGATGTCTCAGCTTTCTCCCTCCGGCGGGCGCGGTACCACCACAAAAAAATAAAAATTCGGCGGCCATTTTTTTTCCGCGACCCCGTTTATAACGTGGTTAAGCTGTATATATATATATATATATATATGTATATATATATATATATATATATATATATACAAACTGTAAATATTACTGTATATTCATTCCACTGCAGCAAGGGATTCTGGGAAATGACATGCAAATGAGCACACAGTGCCACCTTTTATCTCAAGCTCACATTACATGAACAGTGCTGTGTACTGGGCGATAATGGTGAAAGACAGGGTTGCAGACCTGTCTAAGACATTCAAATGAATATACAATAATATTTACAGTTGCTATATGCTTTACTGTGGAGGGTTTTTGTCACTTTTTTTACCCACCATAACCTTAATAAGTGTACTGTATACACATATATATGTTACATAGGTTGAAAAAAGACCATGTGTGCTAAATTTAGACAACAGATACTTTATCCTATATCTATACTTACTTATTGATCCAGAGGAAGGCAAACAAAAAACCCCATTAAGGGGAAAAATTAATTCCTTCCTGACTCCAAGAATTGGCAATCGGATTAATCCCTGGATCAACATCCTTCCCATGTATACTTATTTGATATATTCCTGTATACCTTTCCTTTCTAAAAATATGTCCAACCTTTTTTTGAACAAATCTATTATATTGTATCTCCCATTACAGTCTCCATGGGTAATGAATTCCACATTTTAACTGCCCTTACTGTAAAGAACCCTTTCATTTGTTGCTGGTGAAATCTCCTTTCCTCCAACCTTAAGGGATGGCCCCGAGTCCTTTGTACTGCCCGTGGGATGAATAGTTCTTTTGAAAGCTCCTTGTATTGTCCCCGAATATATTTGTATATAGTAATCATATCCCCTCTTAGACGCCTCTTTTCTAATGTAAATAAATCTAATTTAGCTAGCCTCTCCTCATAAGTTAGATTGTCCATCCCCTTTATTAATTTGATGGCTCTTCTCTGCACTCTCTCTAGTTCCATAATGTCTTTTCTCAGAATTGGTGCCCAAAATTGTACTCCATATTCAAGGTGTGGTCTTACTAATGCTCTGTAAAGGGGCATAATTATGTTTACTTCCCTTCCATCCATTGCCCGTTTGATGCAAGATAAGATCTTGTTTGCATTTGCAGCTACTGCAGGACTTTGGGCACCAGCGCTAAGCCTGCTGTCTACAAGAACTCCTAAATCCTTCTCCATCAGGGATTCCCCCAATTTATCCCCATTTAATTTGTAAGTCGCCTTTTTATTCTTGCAGCCCAAATGCATAACCTTACATTTATCTGTATTAAACCTCATCTGCCATTTACCTGCCCAAGTTTTCAGTCTCTCCAAGTCCTTCTGAAGAGAAATTACATCCTGCTCTGATTCTATTACCTTACACAATTTAGTATCAGCAAAGATGGAGACTTTGCTCTCGATCCAACCTCAAGGTCATTAATAAACAAGTTAAAAAGCAGGGGTCCCAGTACCGATCCTTGAGGTACTCCACTCACGACTTTAGCCCAACCTGAAAAAGTTGCATTTATGACAACCCTCTGTTGTCTGTCCTTTAACCAGTTTTCCATCCAGGTGCATATATTATTATTGAGTCCAAGTTTCTTTATTTTGTACACCAACCTCTTGTGTGAAACCGTATCAAAAGCCTTTGCAAAATCTAAGTAGACCACATCAACTGCATTACCCTGGTCTAAATTCTTACTTACCTCCTCAAAGAAACAAATAAGGTTAGTTTGGCATGATCTATCCTTCATAAATCCATGCTGACTATTACTAATAATTTTGTTTTCCATTAGGTATTCCTGAATATTATCCCGTATTGAATCTTCAAGTAGTTTCCCCACTATTGAAGTCAGGCTTACAGGTCTGTAATTCCCCGGTTGTGATCTAGCTCCCTTTTTAAATATAGACACCACATCTGCTTTACACCAATCTTGTGGTACCGAGCCTATGGAAATGGAGTCCTTGAATATTAAATATAAATATAAATTTATAAATATAAATATAATGGTTTGGCTATTACTGAGCTTAACTCCTTGAGAACTCTTGGATGTATGCCATCGGGGCCAGGTGCCTTATTTACTTACATTTTTTCAAGCCGCTTATGAACTTCTTCCTCAGTTAACCAATTGTTCATTAATATGGAGGTTGTGGCTTCCTCCTGCGACACTACTATTGAACTTGATTCTTCCCTGGTAAACACAGAGGCAAAGAATTTGTTTAATACCTCTGCTTTTTCCTTATCTTCAATAATCTGCCTACCCATCTCACACTGAAATTTGATTGCCCTTTTGCAATTTTTGTTAGATTCCTTATAATTCTGATACAATGTCTCCGTCCCTTCTGACTTATTTCTTGTCCATTTCCTCCCCTATCTGTTTATTTAGCCACATTGGTTTTGACTTATTTCTTTTATACTTTTTACCCAAGGGTATAATATACACTGATAACTGTGCTTTTATAACAATGTTTTAAAGACTGCCCATTTATCTTCTACATTTTCCCTGCAAAAACATAATCCCAGTGTATTATTTGTAGATTAGACCTCAGTTTATTAAAATCTGCCTTTCTAAAGTTTAAGGTCTTTGTTGAACCCAAGTAATCTGTCAAATGAGACCATGTTATGATCACTGTTACCCAAATGTTCCAGGACTTCAATATTTGTTATTACTTCTACATTGTTTGATATTACAAAAATCCAGTACAGCCTCTCTCTTGGTTGGTTCCTCAATAATTTGGGTCATATAATTGTCTTTACGCAGCCCCAAAAACCTGTTTCCTTTTGTTGTAATGCTAATCTCATTGCCCCAGTCTATGTCTGGATGATTAAAATCCCCCATTATGCAAATATGTCCCAGTTTTGATGCCTTCTCCAATTGCAAAGTATTTTAGCTTCCTCAATCTCACAGATATTTGGTGGTTTATAGCATATCCCTACAAACATTTTCTTTATACATTTACCTCCACTGTTAATTTCTATCCACAAGGTCTCTACATTTTCATCATTCCCTTCATAAACATCATCCCTAATAATAGGTTTTAGATCCGGTTTAAAATATAAACATACTCCACCTCCCCTTCTATTTGTTCGATCCTTCCGCAAAAGGGAATAACCATCCAAATTAACTGTCCAGTCATGAGTTTCATCCCACCATGTTTCAGTAATGCCTATGATATCATACTGCTCCCTTGCAGCTATTAATTCAAGCTCCCCCATTTTATCTGTCAGGCTTCTTGCATTTTTTTCAGCCTGTACTATTATCTTATTTGCTGCTTCCTTTCTGCTCCCACTTGGTTTAGTCTTTAGAAGTTTTCTAATATTATCTGAATTAACTATGGGTGTCTCACTGCATGTCAAACTCGCACTTGCCCCTATTCTACCTTCATACCCCCTTGTATCCTCCTCTATTCCATTTAATTCATTATCCGTTTCATTCCCCTCCCCCCTCCATCCTAGTTTAAAAAAAAAAAAAATTATATATATACACACACACACACACACACACACACACAAATAAATATACAAACACAAATAAATATACACAAAAATAAATATATATACACACAAATAAATAAATATATATATACAGGCATACCCCGCATTAACGTACGCAATGGGACTGGAGCATGTATGTAAAGCGAGAATGTACTTAAAGTGAAGCACTACCTTTTTCCCACTTATCGATGCATGTACTGTACGGCAATCATCATATACGTGGATAACTGATGTAAATAACGCATTTGTAACAGGCTCTATAGTCTCCCCACTTGCACACAGCTTCGGTACAGGTAGGGAGCCGATATTGCTGTTCAGGACGTGCTGACAGGCGCATGCGCGAGCTGCCATTTGCCTATTGGGCGATATGTCCTTACTCGCGAGTGTACTTAAAGTGAGTGTCCTTAAACCGGGGTATGTCTGTACACACACACACACACACACACACACACAAACAACAGCAGAGCACTCAATGTTGCCAATAGGAATTGCATAGGTTAATGCAGCCACCTAGTGTCCGTTTAGAGATAAATGTGAAAATGCATGATACATAGATATAGATATATACAGTAATATTTACAGTTGCTAGATATATATATATATATCCTGTGGCAGGACGGCCTCGCGGCGGGGTCAGTAAGACGCTTGACACGATGGGAAACTTTAAACACTAGTGGTTTATTAGCCACAACCAAAATAAGTATGGGTGCACTGTCCCTTTAAGAAACTACTTTCTTGCAAATTAAAGCCTAGTCCCGTTAGGGACACTAACTCACTTCTTGAGCCCTTACTAACAGGACAGCCAGCTAATCTGGTCATGCCCAAAACATGCTACACAAACGATAACCAATAAGCATAATAAGAATAAAGTCTTATCTGTTTCAGCTCCAAACCGCAAACAGGAACACGGTTCCGGGGAGCAGGCTGTGTCCAGCCTCGCAGCAATGTTTATCTTTATCCTGGGTTGGGGTCCCAGCTGGTCCCAGCAGCAAAGCTCCTCGCAGGACTGGGGACCAGAGCAGCAGCAGCTGCTACGGCTTCCAAGCCGGGAGAGTTCTCTCCACCTTCCTGTGGAAAAACAAGCTCACCTTGTGTGAGCAACTTCCTGCTTTTTAAAGCACTTGTTTCACTCATGAGTTCAGCCCCTGTTTAATCAGTCCTCAGCTGTGCTTTCTCTGTCTGAGGAGATTAACACTCAGTGATCTGGCTGCAGCATCTCTCCATTCACTGTCACAGCCTACTAAGTCAGTGACTCTGTCACATATTCCTCTCCCCAGCGAAACATTGTCCTGTGGAGCGGCCCATGCACCATTCCCGTGCACCAGCATCTTTGTCGCCAATGTCTGACGTCGGCCCTTCCCTCCCCCTTTTTTTTCTTGCCTTCCAATTTAGGCATTTTCTTTTTGGGGTAATTACCAGGCCATCTGGGCCTGAGGACTGGTGCCTCACTATCTCCTTTAATTCAGATGCAAGACTGAAATCTTGTAAAACTATGGAGTCCTCCAAGGCTTGTTTGGCTTCGTTAAGCTGCACGCTTAAATCTGCAATCTTTAACTGTAATTTCCTTGATTTCGCGGCATCCGCTGGTATATCCACGCTAACAATTGGCTCTCGCAGCTCAGAGACTATTTCTGCTACAATCTGAATTCTCCGGTCATCATCTTTAACAATACGGAGCAATAATTCCACTAGACACGTTATAAGGGAAGTTGGTGTTTTAGGTATCACAAGCATCTCTTGTAGGACAGCAAGAAGGCGTTTCCTGCCTCCTTCTTCACTGGTATCTAGACAGCCGACTATAAGAATAAGCTGCTGACCTATAAATTCTTTAATCAGCATGTCTTCAATTTGTGTCATATCCGCTTTTTGTTCTTCTGTGAGAACAGCAGGGTTTTGAAGATAACTTAAGAAATAGTCTGCATAGACAGCGGGCTGTGGTAAAACATGTTCCAGTGCAGCCTCCCCTTCATCATCCTTTGACTTTATCTCTACCGCCACCTTTTCCTTGGACTGCTTCAGTGACCCAAACGTCTGTCTTGGGCTTGTAAGCTTTTCCTCCAGCTTCATCTGAGAAACCTCCTGCTGGGCAGCAGTAGAGTCCAACGTAGCGTCCCGCTCAGACTTTAGAGACTCGAGCTCCTTGCCTAGGTCACACTTTTGTTTCTCCGCCATCCTGCGGCCAGCCCGCTCAGACTCCAGGTCCTTCCTCAGGTCTTGAAGCAGTCCTTCTGCCTTTCTTCTTTCACTCAGTGCGGCTGCTAGTTCATCTTCGTTAGAATTGAGTCGCGATTCTACGTCTCCTAGCAGACTCAGAGCAAGGCTTAAATCTGTCTCTCTTTCTTTATTCTGGACCTGCAGCTGCTGGTGCTCCTCCCGGACCTTGTCTAGCTCCAGCTGTAGCCGGGCCCCCTCATTGGTCGTGTAGTCCAGCCGCTTGTGGATATCAGCCATCTCAGTTTCATGGTGCAACATCAGGCAGGCCACCTGACGGACGGACACCTCCTCCGTCTTGGCGCGCTGCATCTCGTGCTCAGCCATCTGCGTTTGCAGCTCTTCAGTCTGATGCTGCCAGTCCCCTCTCAGGGCCTTCACCTCTGCCCGGTGCTTACTCTGGGTTTGCATCAACGCCTCCTCCATCTTTTTGAGCTCTGCAGTTCTTGTCGCCAGTATCGCTGTTGCTTCTGTCTTCCTGGCTTCTTTCTCCTTGGCATACTGACTCATGGAGATGGAGTTGCCTCTCTGCTTCTCCAGCTCTTGCTCCAGTCTTTGGACCTTCTCATGTTCCCTCTCACACAGAGTCACCTGGCTTCTAAGCTCCGCCTCCAGCGATGCTCTTGTGGCGTACAGCGTGGCCCTCAATTCCTCATGCTGTTCTGTGGGGACATACTTGGTACTCAGCCGTTCCTGTAGCACTCGCTGCTTCTCCTTGGCTGCTTGCAGACTTATATGTAGCTCTTGCAGCTGGCTCTGCCATAAGTGCGTTGCCTGTGTGTGCTGCTGCAGGGAGACACGTTGCTTCCTCTCTGCATTCTGCAGTGCTTCCTGCACCTCTAGCTTTTCCTGGATCAATTGCTTCTCCACTTTTCCTGCTTGGTGGAGCTTCTTATCACCTTTACTGATTTGATCAGTCAAGTCTGAATTTTTCTGCGTCAGACTTACATTCTCCTTCTTTACAGTCTCTAAATCCCTCAGGGCATTCTCGTGGGTTTCCTTCAACATACCCAGCTCTGTGTTTAGACTGTGGCCCTCCTGGCGTGAGAGCTCCAGCTCTGTTTTGAGCGTGCTAGCTTCTTGGTGAGAAACTTCTAAGTCTTTGATGAAGTTTTGCACATCTCTCTGGGACATCTCATAGCATAGTCTCCAGTCAGGACTTGTTCTCTCTGATTCCATGTTAGCAATTGCGGTGTTGGCCTTATCCAAGCTTGTCTTCAGCTCCTCCAACTCACTCCGTAAGAGACGCTCTGTTTTCTTTAACTCCTTATACTCAAGTATAGCTGGGAGTATACACCTCTTTACCTCGGCGTTCACTTCTCGCTCCCTATTCAATTGCTCCTGCAAGGCATCATAATCACGGTGGGCAGTTTGGAGTGCAGAAATTAAGGCCTCTTTTCCCTGGATCAAGGATTCAGCTTTCCTTTGATCCTCCTTTTCCTTTGCCACCGTTCCTGTGACAATTCTGCCCATCACTCCGGTCTACAGCACATCTCGGTAGCTTGCTGACTCCTGTTGTCCTGATATCGCAGGCTCAAGTGGTTCGGTCACTTCCTCTGTGACTTGAAAAATATTTTTCTTTTTCTTCTTTCTCTTTGTTTTATTAGTTCCAGAGACATCAGTGGTACTGGGCACACGCTCACTGGTATCAGCTTCCACATCTTGCTTGCACTCATAGGGCGTTGCTTGCTTTTGCAGCTGTTTGTCTTTGAAAATTTTGGGGCACACATCTTCCATGTGACCTACTTTATGACAGGCCCAGCATACTAAATTCATCTGTGGGTACGGCTCTCCTCCAGGGGCCACATACGAGTCGTCATCATCATCGTATGGCCTGAAGGGACACTGTTTTGTATGGTTATGTACATTGCAAAACTGACACATGACGGCGGCCATTTTAAAACCCTGGTTTTTTTTTGTTGTTTTTTTTTCCACACCCGACGAGGCAGACTTTGCACAACACTCGTAAGTTGTTCTGGCTTTACAATATTTGAACCTTCTGGGTTCTTCTTAGGGCAACTTCTTTGCAAAAATCCATTTTCACTTTCTTTTTTTACCAGACAGGGCAAACTTTACCTCACAGCACTTGCTAGCTGCAAATTCACTCACTTCAGCAAAAGGCATTAGCTTTACACAGCAATCCTTTCATACCCGACGGGGCAAAATAAACACTCAGCGCATGCTGGCTGTAACTTCCATGCTTCAGCAAAAATCATTTTTTTTTCCGCTTGAGTTCAGTGTCTCAACACATCTTCATCTACTGACCCCCAGAGGCGTAGCATCCCACTTCTGACTCCACCTGTGGCAGGACGGCCTCGCGGCGGGGTCAGTAAGACGCTTGACACGATGGGAAACTTTAAACACTAGTGGTTTATTAGCCACAACCAAAATAAGTACGGGTGCACTGTCCCTTTAAGAAACTACTTTCTTGCAAATTAAAGCCTAGTCCCGTTAGGGACACTAACTCACTTCTTGAGCCCTTACTAACAGGACAGCCAGCTAATCTGGTCATGCCCAAAACATGCTACACAAACGATAACCAATGAGCATAATAAAAATAAAGTCTTATCTGTTTCAGCTCCAAACAGCAAACAGGAACACGGTTCCGGGGAGCAGGCTGTGTCCAGCCTCGCAGCAATGTTTATCTTTATCCTGGGTTGGGGTCCCAGCTGGTCCCAGCAGCAAAGCTCCTCGCAGGACTGGGGACCAGAGCAGCAGCAGCTGCTACGGCTTCCAAGACGGGAGAGTTCTCTCCACCTTCCTGTGGAAAAACAAGCTCACCTTGTGTGAGTAACTTCCTGCTTTTTAAAGCACTTGTTTCACTCATGAGTTCAGCCCCTGTTTAATCAGTCCTCAGCTGTGCTTTCTCTGTCTGAGGAGATTAACACTCAGTGATCTGGCTGCAGCATCTCTCTATTCACTGTCACAGCCTACTGAGTCAGTGACTCTGTCACAATATATATCAAATAAAAAGATCACTTGTGAGCACATTCACATGTCTTAGGCAGGTCTGGGTCTGCAACCCTGCCTTTCACCATTATTCCCAGCATACAGTGCTTCCACTGTGGCAAGGGATTCTGGGAAATTGCATGCAAATGAGCACACAATGTGTCACCTTTTGTCTGAAAAACCATTGTTACATGGAGCCCATATAAGCTAATGCTCGGTGTGTGTATGTGTATGTGTATGTGTATATATATATATAAATATATACAGTGTTCGACAATCCTATACATTTACTCGCCCGGGGCGGGTGGATTTAACCCCCGGGCGTGTAAATATTGGCCCAAGCAGCACGTGTGTTTTTTTTTTAAATTCCCCCGTTCGCGCTGAAACTTCCCTGCTCGCGCTAAAAAAAAAAAAAAAAAAACCTCCCCCTACCTGACTGCTGATTGGTGCGCGCTCCCAGGCTTTGTGGGCGCGCGGCCAGGCTCTATATGAGCCCGCCCCCAACGAGCGGCAATTTTTTCTGCCTGGTGATCTGTTGGAGGGTAAGTACTCTCCATGCTGCGGCCCCTCTGCTCCTTCCCTGCGATCCCCCTGGTCCCCACATGGCTCCCTACTCCCCACCGCGGCAGCTCTCCTGTCCCCTGCTCCTGTCCCCTTCCCCTGCTCCTGTCCCCTCCTCCTGCTCCTGTCCCCTTCCCCTCCTCCTGTCCCCTGCTCCTGTCCCCTGCTCCTGTTCCCTGCTCCTGTCCCCTTCCCCTCCTCCTGTCCCCTGCTCCTGTCCCCTCCTCCTGCTCCTGTCCCCTTCCCCTCGATCCACCGATCGATGTCCGGGGCGGGAGGTCCCCGCTGCTGCAGCCCGGTTGGCTTGCGGGGGGGGGGGGGCTCGGCCCTCACCACGTGCCTCCCATGCGCCAGCTACCTTCATGATGGCGCAGCCGCCGCATGAGGTGGGGGGATGTCGGCCTGGCCCCCTCCCCCCCACGAGCTTCATGCCGCTGCGGGCTGGGGGCGAAGAAGCAGCCTGCAGCTTGGCCGTGCACTGTGACATGCCGGCGAGGGGAGCAGGGCAGTGCCGGCCACGGCGGGGCTGACTGTCACCTGGGGCGCCCAGTGGGGGATACCTCGCCACGTGCCTCCCACCCACCCTGCTGATTGGGGGGGGGGATGTCGGACTGCCCCCCACACGAGCGGGAGATGGTCGCGGGTGGGTGGGGGAGGAGCGTGGTGCTGGTCGCGGCCTTTCCTCCCCTGTGTGTGTGTGTGTGTGTGTGAGAATGTGTATGTGTGTGTGTGTGAGAATGTGTGTGTGTGTGTGTGTGTGTGTGTGTGTGTGTGTGAATGAATGTATGTGTGTATGGGAGTATGTGTGTGTGACACCAGAGGTACCCCTCCAATCAGTAACCTCCCCCCTCAATCAGTAACCTCCCCCCCAGTCAGTAACCCCCCCCCAGTCAGTAACCCCCCCCCAGTCTGTCATCCCCCCAGTCAGTCACCCCCCCAGTCAGTCACCACCCCCCCAGTCAGTAACCCCCCCCCAGTCAGTAACCCCCCCCAGTCAGTCACCCCCCTTTCAGTCACCCCCCAGTCAGTGTCAGTCACCCCCCACCCCCAGTCAGTGTCAGTCACCCCCCCACCCCCAGTCAGTGTCAGTCACCCCCACCCCCAGTCAGTGTCAGTCACCCCCCACCCCCAGTCAGTGTCAGTCACCCCCCCACCCCCAGTCAGTGTCAGTCACCCCCACCCCCAGTCAGTGTCAGTCACCCCCCACCCCCAGTCAGTGTCAGTCACCCCCCCACCCCAGTCAGTGTCAGTCACCCCCCCTCCCCCAGTCAGTGTCAGTCACTCACCCACCCACCCAGTCACCCCTGCCCCACCCAGCCACTCACCCAGCAAACCACTCACCCAGCCAATCACTCACCCAGCCTCTCTCTCTCTGTGTATCACCCACCCTCTGTGTGTGTCACCCACCGTTTCTCTCCTCTCTCTCCCCCACACTCTCTCTCTCCCCTCACACTCTCTCTCTCCCCCCACACTCTTCTGTCTCTCCCCCACACTCTCTCTCTCTCTCCCCCCCACACTCTCTCTCTCCCCCACACTCTCTTTCTCTCCCCCACACACTCTCTCTCTCTCTCCCCCACACTCTCTCTCTCTCCCCCCCACACTCTCTCTCTCTCTCCCCCACACTCTCTCTCTCCCCCACACTATATCCCTCTCCCCCACACTCTCTCTCTCTCCCCCACACTCTCTCTCTCTCCCCCACACTCTCTCTCCCTCTCTCCCCCACACTCTCTCTCCCTCCCCCCCACACTCTCTCCTCCCTCTCTCCCCCACACTCTCTCCCTCCCCCCCACACTCTCTCTCTCTCCACCACACTCTCTCTCTCTCCCCCACACTCTCTCTCCCTCTCCCCCACACTCTCTCCCTCCCCCCCACACTCTCTCTCTCCCCCCCACACTCTCTCTCTCCCCCACACTCTCTTTCTCTCCCCCACACTCTCTCTCTCTCCCACACTCTCTCTCTCTCTCCCCCCCCAACACTCTCTCTCCCTCTCCCCCACACTCTCTCTCTCCCCCACACTCTATATCCCTCTCCCCCACACTCTCTCTCTCTCCCCCACACTCTCTCTCCCTCACAGTCTCTCTCCCTCTCCCCCACAGTCTCTCTCCCTCTCCCCCACACTCTCTCTCCCCCACACTCTCTCTCTCTCTCTCCCCACACTCTCTCTCTCTCTCCCCACACACTCTCTCTCTCCCCACTCTCTCTCTCTCCCCTCTCTCTCTCTCTCTCTCCCCACTCTCTCCCTCCCACACACTCTCTCTCCCCCACACTCTCTCTCTCCCCCACACTCTCTCTCTCTCCCCCACACTCCCTCTCCCCCACACTTCCTCTCCACCACACTCCCTCTCCCCCACACTCTCCCTCTCCCCCACACTCTCTCTCTCCCCCACACTCTCTCTCTCTCCCCCACACTCCCTCTCCCCCACACTTCCTCTCCCCCACACTCCCTCCCCCACACTCTCCCTCTCCCCCACACTCTCTCTCTCCCCCACACTCTCTCTCCCCACACTCTCTCCCTCTCCCCCACACTCTCTCCCTCTCCCCCACACTCTCTCTCCCTCCCCCCCACACTCTCTCTCTCCCTCTCCCCCACACTCTCTCTCCCTCTCCCCCACACTCTCTCTCCCTCCCCCCCACACTCTCTCTCCCTCCCCCCCACACTCTCTCTCTCTCCCCAACACTCTCTCTCCCCCACACTCTCACTCTCTCTCCCCCACACTCTCTCTCTCTCCCCTACACTCTCTCTCCCCTACACTCTCTCTCTCTCCCCTACACTCTCTCTCCCCTACACTCTCTCTCCCCTACACTCTCTCTCTCCCCTACACTCTCTCTCTCTCCTACACTCTCTCTCTCTCCTACACTCTCTCTCTCTCTCCCCTACACTCTCTCTCTCCCCCACACTCTCTCTCTCCCCCACACTCTCTCTCTCTGTCACTCACACTCTGGATCTGGATCTCTTATTTACCCTATATATCTTAACTGCCCTATACTACACCGAAATCTTAACTACCCTGTACTGCTTTCTTCCAGATCTGGCTCAAGCTTCACACGGAAGACATCAGAACCCCCCCCGCCCTAACCCAGAAGACAGGTAGGGAACACCTCCCCAATGTATAACATTGCGGGAATGAGCGTACCTGGACATTGAGGGACTGCGGATCAGGTAAGATCCCAGGTGGGATTGCCGCTTTAGATATTGTGAAGCGGGGGCATCCAGACACTGGTTAAGGGGTTCAGGAAACTAGTCATTCACACCTGGCTTTTAATTCTAGATCCGACATTTACACACACACATGTAACAAGGACTAATTGTAGTATAATGTAATACAATAAATACATTTATGTCAAAAACGAATGTTGTTCTGACTAGGAATTTATTAAATGTATTTTATTTATATATTTTATTTTAAAGCGGGGTTGGGGGCGGGGTTGGAGGCGGGACTAGGGGCGGGGTTGGGGGCGGGACTAGGTGGCGAGAAGATTTTTTGGTTGGGCGAGTAGATTTTTGGGTGATTTGTCAAACACTAAATATATATATATATATATATATATATATATATATATATATATATATATATATATAAACAAGAGCAGTTGGCACACTGTAAACTGATGATCCAATGATGCTTATCCCATATGCACACATGAACAGAAATATTTACCAGATTTTGGTCCGGAAAACAGAGACAGCACACAGCCAGGAAAGTACAAAAAAACTGTATTCATAAGAAGTACATGGCACTGCATCCAACGTTTCGGTCATCAGAGCATGACCTTCCTCAGGGACGTGCAGTGAATGAGTGCCAGTGAAACACCATAAATACCCACACCAATCAATAAACAATTACACTCACCTGTGTGGGAACCCCCAAAGCCCGCGAAAATCGTGTATGTGTACCTTCTGTGAACCGCAGTCCTGTCCTGGAACGCACCACCATCTTGGAAATTAACATAAAGTCACTTCCTTAGTGACGCTGTATCCAGAATGCCTGCAAGTGTCAAAGACACCACTAGATGTTGGCGCGCATGCGCCCTATGTATAGTATACTAATCCTGACTACGCTCACCACTGCGCATGCTCAGAACTACCGGGAACTGCCAGCCCCAGTCATAGCGTGCAACGTGTTAAAGACACCACTAGATGTTGGCGCGCATGCGTCCTGTGTGTAGTATACCAATCCTGACTACGCTCACCACTGCGCATGCTCAGAAAAAAACGGGAACTGCCATCCTTAGTCATAACGTGGCTAACAGCATCCAACGGTTGCTGGCTGTCAGCGCGCGTTCGCCCATCGTGTAGGACGGTCAGAGACCTCCTCCTGACAATGCAACTCAACTGCGCAAAAGCAGAATCGCCAAATATACTAACACCCACTAGAACGCAGCAACTAGCGTCATGTGGTGACCATGGCAACAATATCATGGATGTAAAGGCAATAGCAAGCATGTATAATAATAAAGCATTACATTAAGAACCAGGGCAGCGGTGCACAGAGAAACCACACACTAAGCAAGAAAGCACATAAACACATGCATAAGGCACAATGTACTAAGACAAAGCATGCAACACAAAATCTATGCAATAAATTACAACTGCAATATTAGACTGAAGCATGCACAAATTGTCCAGAATAAAGGTATACACTATATGCAACAATATCATGCCCACTAATACGCCCAATAATTGCTGATACGTTTGGAGTGTTTTCATCTATTTCGGAGTCTGCCAGCTTCAGCGAGGCTGAGATTTCTAAAATTCGCTATACTGAATCTTTTGAGTCTGTACTGCGACCTGAAAAGGCTGTTGATGTGTATAATGACTTGATTAAGTTAAAGAACAGGGAAGTAGATTACTACCTACATGGAGTCACGTTATCGCATTACCATAAAGAAAAAATACTGCCTCGTGGGTTCAGAATTAAGAATCAACCAACTATTGGCAGGACAGATCCAGAATTCTGTAAGCGATGGATTGCTATATCGAATAAGTGCTCTTTTGATTTGGTTATTCTTGTCATTGACCAGTCTAGCAAAGAAATATTAAAAATTAAAAAAGAAATAGATGTCATCAATTCCAAGCATGGGGAAACCCTGGAGGCTGACACGTCGACTAACTGGACTGATAAATTGCAGACATCTATTGATATGTATCGCAGCAATTTAATCAAGTATAAAAGGGAGAAATTGAAGATTGTTGAATCTGATTACAAAGACAGAAAGGTCTATCGGTGGTTGCTGGGTTTGAGTGATCCAGCTACAGGTGCCCCAGGACAGAAGCGAGGTCAGCCCCGAAGAAAGCGTGGTGCGTATAAAAAAACTGGATATAACACAAGTGACACGGATCAATCCGATGCTACAGATAATGCACCAGATGAGCCGTCTTTTTTAGGCCAAGGAAAGGACGGAAGAACCAAACCACCCCTGGGGACCGCAGATGTCGGAGAAAGATCAGGAGGGGAGGCCGAAGGACGGCGTTATCCCGAACGCATCCCCAACAAGGGAAGGGGACCGAAAGAACCCCCAGGAGACGGTAATATTCAACCTCTCGGATCATGTTCTTACACCGGCTGAAATTAGTGTCCTGCAGAAAGGCCTAGGTTTTGTGCCTACTCACAGACAGGATGCATTTAAGTGGGAAGTGGATCTGTACATGCTGAACCGGCACCTGAAGCTGAAGGATTTCTTTTCCAGACCTGGATCAACCCCCATCTCCAACACTGTGGCAACCAGCTTTAAAGCCAAAAGCACATTCGATCCTCAAGTGTCCAACTACAACATTGCCACATTCATGAATCTCTTGGGTGAAGAAACTCGAGGCAAGATAAGAAATCAGAAAATCAGCTTCCAGAACCTAAACAATGAGGAGAGACAAGCAATCAAGGCCTTAAGACAGAATAAAAATATCATTGTCAGAGCCGCTGATAAAGGTGGAGGCATAGTTGTGTTGAACTATCTTTATTACAAACAAGAGATCGAGCGCCAGTTGGCGGATGAGAAAAACTATATGCGGTTGCCCAGGGATCCTACATCAGCGTATAAAGCGGAGATTGATTTGATCATTCAGTTGGGGGTGGCAAACAGGTGGATTTCAGAAGATACCAGCAAATTTCTCACCCAACAGCACCCGAGAATGCCTGTCCTATATACTATCCCTAAAATCCACAAGTCAGCTACTCATTGTGACGATAGCCTGTCACAGGTATTAAGGTTACACAAATCACTGGGTTGAACTGAACGAGGCTTAGATATAATAAAGTATATTTATTCCTTTGGATAGGTGAACACACGAAATAATACAGTAACAGACAAGAAGTACACTTACTTTGGGGATGGGGGATGAGAAGTATGAAGCATAGCAATTCTCTCGCAATCAGGTAACAATTCAGATGATATCAGAAGACAAAGGATAAAGGGTGGACAACAGTTTATAAACCTTTTGTGCCCTATCCTTAGCATTAAGTACAGGTGATTGGTCTTCAATTAACTCTAGCCACTCATTAACGTGGGAACACATTGTGACACATGCCCCCCTGCTAGTTGGTACATGCGCAGTAGAGCTCTGGGGTCTCATTTCTGTAACCTCTCCTCTGCATCAGGAATGCCAGCTAGTCTACCAGATTGGATTCCTGGCAGGATATTCTTTGTTGTGAGGTGTGAAATGGAACACTTGAAGACTGCTCTGGTTTGAGTAATCTCCGCCCTCATGCAAACAGTGGAGGTGACAAAATCCTTTGAACCATACTTAAGTCCTAGACATTGGGTCGCCTTTCTGGCCATATGCTACCATGGTATGCAAAGGAATTTCCTCTGGATTTTACCCATACCTTGGAACACATTATGAAAGATAAAACATAAACATATTAAAATATCCGGTTCCGTTGAGTCCAGCAGGTCCAAACTTCCCAGTTCTCAATGCCGGAACTGGGACACCCTATGGTCCAATTTGCGATTTGCTACGACCTTCGGAACTGGAGATACACAGATACACTTAAAACCGTTTCCTATTTTAATACAAAAAACTCCGTTGTAAAATAATTCACGGTTTTTCACTAAATCCACATTGAAAACCACGGGCTCCGCCCCATAGACTTTCAAAGGCAAACCGCCGCCGTTGGCAGCTATGGGAATCCGCCGCCATAGACTTTCGACGGGGCTGCGCCGCCGTTGAAGTCAATGGGGGTTTTACGCCATAGCCGGTCAATGGAGATTGGCCGCCATTGGAGTCTATGGGAAAAGTCCCGAACTTTCAAGGGGGTCAATACTCCGTCGGGTTGGTCCAAGAGGGTCAAGGATGGTTCTGCAGCGATGCCGCAGCAGTGACTACAGACACCCCAAACCCTGATCCTCTGGACCCTCCGGAACCGGAGCTATGGATTACCAAATTTCAGCTTTTGACACTTAGCCGTTTTCCTGAGCCGTTTCTGCCGCCGCCATTGGAACCTATGGCGCGACCCGCTCTTCTCGGCTCGACCCTTATCGGGGGTCCAGGATACGGGGACCCGGTTGTGGTCGAGTGGGGGGAGGTCTAGGAAATAGGGGCAGAAAGAATTTAATTTCTAAGGGCTCTAGAACTGTTTATTCCCACGCCACTTGTCGTTGAACTTGACTTGTTAAGTGATCAAAGCTCTCCTATTGAAAATGTATCCGCTTTGCGGTTTAGCGGTTTGGACGGCAGCCAACTCGTTCCTGGAAAGCTCTTTCGAGGATTCTCCATTGAAGTCAATGGGCCCATTGACTTACAATGGGAAACCACCGCTCTTCCTCTCGGACGCCATCTGCTGGTCTTCTCAGGAAACAGGACTCAACAGCAAGATTCGCCATTGAAACACATGGAGCCGCAATGGCGGCCTATGGGAGCCTGCAAAATGGTGCCTGAAAAGGCGGGAAAATTACACAAAGGGCTATAATCACTAAACAACTATTAACCCTTGTGCTCCCGGATGGATCCTAGTGTGTGTGTGATGCAAACACTGATTAAACCAGATGTTACAATAAAACAGGGGAACAGGTGAATACACATTTACATGTCATGTGAAGAAGGGGGTCATCGGGAAGCGCATACCATGTTAAAACAAAAGACAAGTGCTTATAGTGCAATATTGTAAAGTCAATAAGTGATGTTAAACTGCTAGCTAGGATGAATGTACAGAATACTCACAAACGTGAGGTGGATACTGGCACATAAAGGTATCTTTAAGGGGTGGCTGTAATCCGTGCAAACGGGATATCACCAGACCGGTACTCTCCACACAGGACCTTAAGGTAAGACGATACTGGACATAGTGTAGACTGTATAACACATTTAATACGGGTAAAAACAAATCCAATCAACTCACATGATGTGTATGATAAAAAAGCATATAGATCACACTTGGATCTCTGCAAACTCTGCAACCGGATGGGACTTCTCTCAGGTTTCCCTCTGTGCTGGCGTGCGTGTCACGAATGCGTATCACCGGCAGCCGGAAGTGACGACATCCTCTGGAAGTGACGACATTTCCAGAGGTTCCGGTTGGGGCAAACAGCGTCACTCTACGCGTTTCACCTTCTCGGTTTCTTCAGGAGTGACGTTGTTTGGATGTGGGGAGCTTATACAGTACCGACACACTTTATTGCAGTGTGGTCGGTACCGCAAGCCGGGAAATCTCCCGGCTTGCTAGTGGCCGCCCCTCGGCGTGCCGCGCGTCATAGACGCGCGGTCACGCGTCTTCGGGAGCGTGCACCCCCTGCACGCGCGTCCAGGGGCTCCCCGAGGGAGGGATCGCGGGACAGCGGCAGGGGGTTCCGGGGGACCCGGCGGACCCGGCAGCGGTAGGGAGAGCGCCCCGATCGGAGGGCGCTCTTCCGCTGCTTCGGCGCGCGCCCGTCACTCTCGGGCGCGCGCCAGGCTACTGCTGCGGCAGAGAACGGGCAAATGCTCGAATAAACTCTGCCGCAGCAGTATAGTGTAAGCTCATCTCTCATAGGTGGATATTTAACAGGGATCGTATGGTGGAGGCTTAACTGAGATCGCCAAGGCAAATTGAGTAATGGGCCAATTATATATCATAAGGCACCATAGGTAATGTGCAGAAGCAATTTTAAACAACATAATGTATTAAATGCATATAGTGTTAATCTTCTACATCAGACATATGTAGAATTCAAAAAGTGTTATCGCTATTACAAACTATTTAAAACTCATTAAAAACTCACTTAAAAACTCATTTAAAAACTCATTTAAAAACTCATTAAGAATCATTTTAAAAGTAAAATTGGGCCATAAAAGGATCTATAATATCACATATCAAAGGGCATAATGGTAGGTGGTGTCTATAGGGGAGATAGAAACGGAACGTTAAAATGCATAAAGAATCAAATACATAGGTTGACATGTTATAAAAATGGTTTGATTATGGAAGTTATATTTATATAATCTGATGTAGAAGATTAACACTATATGCATTTAATACATTATGTTGTTTAAAATTGCTTCTGCACATTACCTATGGTGCCTTATGATATATAATTGGCCCATTACTCAATTTGCCTTGGCGATCTCAGTTAAGCCTCCACCATACGATCCCTGTTAAATATCCACCTATGAGAGATGAGCTTACACTATATAAGCTCCCCACATCCAAACAACGTCACTCCTGAAGAAACCGAGAAGGTGAAACGCGTAGAGTGACGCTGTTTGCCCCAACCGGAACCTCTGGATGCGGATGTCGTCACTTCCGGCTGCCGGTGATACGCATTCGTGACACGCACGCCAGCACAGAGGGGAACCTGAGAGAAGTCCCATCCGGTTGCAGAGTTTGCAGAGATCCAAGTGTGATCTATATGCTTTTTTATCATACACATCATGTGAGTTGATTGGATTTGTTTTTACCCGTATTAAATGTGTTATACAGTCTACACTATGTCCAGTATCGTCTTACCTTAAGGTCCTGTGTGGAGAGTACCGGTCTGGTGATATCCCGTTTGCACGGATTACAGCCACCCCTTAAAGATACCTTTATGTGCCAGTATCCACCTCACGTTTGTGAGTATTCTGTACATTCATCCTAGCTAGCAGTTTAACATCACTTATTGACTTTACAATATTGCACTATAAGCACTTGTCTTTTGTTTTAACATGGTATGCGCTTCCCGATGACCCCCTTCTTCACTTGCCACAAGGATTGAGAAAGCAATCCTACACCGGGTTACAGCTGCATCCGACGTTTGTATAAGTATCACCATTTATTTTATTATGTGTTTCACAGGTCTATGTTAAAGTAACACTATATATATGAGCGCCACACTTGGTACACTTCCTTTTTCATATACACATTTACATGTCATAACAGGGGTTAAATCACAGTTCTCGACCTCAGCCCAGTTAACCCCTTGTCTCCCTGATGAGGTCAGGGGATGGCCAAATGGGGTGTAACCCCTTTAATCCCGGGCCACCCCCTCTCTCCCTCTACACTCATCCTCCAGGAAGACCAATTATCTCTGCCCGATCCTCCTTATGCCATCCACTATCGCAATATGTGGATTTTTATTTACAGCCTCTGGTCTCAGAAATGGCTTTGTATGTGAAGGATACGACTGACTTTATGTCACACATAAACAATTTGACTTTTGACCCTTCCAAGAGTATATTGGTTACACTCGATGTAACAAGCCTTTATACGAACATCCCCCACCGGGAGGGCTTAGAGGCGATTCACAGCAAATTTTCAGATAAGACAACAACTATGGGTCCACCATCAGAGTTTCTATTACTACTTATGGAAGTTATTTTGAATAAAAAAAATTCAGATTTGAGAGGAAGTGTTATTTACAACTAAGCGGGACTACCATGGGTTCAAACATAGCATCCTCGTATGCCAATTTATACATGGATGTGTACGAACATACCCATATTTTACACGATGCCCTATATGCACACCATATCCAAAAGAATCTGTGCTATATCAATGACATTTTTATTATTTGGAGTGGAGACACCACAGAATTGAAGCTCTTTGTGGAGTATTTGAACAACATCCCATCCAAGATAAGATTTACATTATGTCATAGCGATTCGGAGATCCCATTCCTGGATACTATGGTGTACAAATCGAATGGCACTCTGGCTACGAGGCTTTATCATAAACCAACGGACAAAAATACACTTCTCCACGCGTCCAGTCATCACGCAGCCCCACTGAAAAAGGGCTTACCCTATTCACAACTGCTGAGGGTAAAACGGATCACCAGCGATCCAGATAAAGTGGATGAAGCTTTGATGATTATGGCGACCAGGTTCTTGAATACAGGATACAGCCAAACAGATGTTAAAAATGCACTGGAGCGGGTTAAAGCACTGGATCGTAATGCCTTAGTATGCACCCGTCCGAAGGAGGCTCAAATTAACAGATTTACATAGCTACATAGTTACATAGTAGATGAGGTTGAAAAAAGACGTACGTCCATCAAGTTCAACCTATGCTAAATTTAGACAACAGATACTTTATTCTATATCTTTACTTACTTATTGATCCAGAGGAAGGCAAACAAAAAACCCCATTAAGGGGAAAAATGAATTCCTTCCTGACTCCAACAATTGACAATCGGATTAATCCCTGGATCAACATCCTTCCCATGTATACTTATTTGGTATATTCCTGTATACCTTTCCCATCTAAAAGATGTCCAACCTTTTTTTGAACAAATCTATTGTATCTGCCATCACAGTCTCCATGGGTAATGAATTCCACATTTTAACTGCCCTTACTGTAAAGAACCCTTTCCTTTGTTGCTGGTGAAATTTCCTTTCCTCCAACCTTAAGGGATGGCCCGAGTCCTTTCTACTGCCCGTGGGATAAATAGTTCTTTTGAAAGCTCCTTGTATTGTTAACAGAAAAGAAATCTGCATGCAGTTGGAAGCTGCAGATTGTAAACTCTGCTAAAGCTGAGGAGGGAATCTAATCCAAACAATTGCTAGGGGAGGGTGGTGCTCACAGGGAGTGTACACAGAGTGAATATAAAGAAAGAAAGAATCCCTTTAATGTGGCACTAGAGAGGTTCACCCTAATTAAACCTTAAATTTTATTATACCTGATTAAAATAAATTGTTTGGAATAACCACATACAAAAAACAAACATACAATGATATTAAAAGACGGAGAGGTGTGATAGGGTGTTTAGTGGAGGTATAATTATATATAAATACCTCTCTAATACTTAGTGGACCCTATAGTAAGGGTGATCGCTATACTGGATATGTATAGGTATATATCAGACCCCTAACCAAAAGCAATGGAAGGAGGTATAGGCAGATGAATATGCTTAGCTGTTGAATGTGAGACTGAGTATATTGCTGGCTGAGTTGAAGCAGCCACTACTCACTGCACATGGTGTCATAAAATATACTGTTGTAAGCTTTATTGTGACAGGTCTAGTATAAGGGCCCCCGATGAAGCCAGTTACGGTGAAACGTACGTAGGGTACGTCTGACGTCACCGTCACGTGACGTCGGCTCATCGGTGAGGTGTGTGTGATATACTGTCTGAGTGCTTCGTAGACTGCGTTCGTGGGCAGCAAGAGCACTCAGACCCTAGGGTTGATCTACTATATATCTGCAGTGAATGTGGCTGGCCTTATACTAGACCTGTCACAATAAAGCTTACAACAGTATATTTTATGACACCATGTACAGTGAGTAGTGGCTGCTTCAACTCAGCCAGCAATATACTCAGTCTCACATTCAACAGCTAAGCATATTCATCTGCCTATACCTCCTTCCATTGCTTTTGGTTAGGGGTCTGATATATACCTATACATATCCAGTATAGCGATCACCCTTACTATAGGGTCCACTAAGTATTAGAGAGGTATTTATATATAATTATACCTCCACTAAACACCCTATCACACCTCTCCGTCTTTTAATATCATTGTATGTTTGTTTTTTGTATGTGGTTATTCCAAACAATTTATTTTAATCAGGTATAATAAAATTTAAGGTTTAATTAGGGTGAACCTCTCTAGTGCCACATTAAAGGGATTCTTTCTTTCTTTATATTCACTCCTTGTATTGTCCCTGAATATATTTGTATATAGTTATCATATCCCCTCTTAGACGCCTCTTTTCTAATGTAAATAAATCTAATTTAGCTAGCCTCTCCTCATAAGTTAGAATGTCCATCCCCTTTATTAATGTGGTGGCTCTTCTCTGCACTCTCTCTAGTTCCATAATGTCTTTTCTTAGGATTGGTGCCCAAAATTGTACTCCATATTCAAGATGTGGTCTTACTAATGCTTTGCAAAGGGGCATAATTATGTTTACTTCCCTTCCATCCATTGCCCGTTTGATGCAAGATAAGATCTTGTTTGCCTTTGCAGCTACTGCACGACATTGGGCACTATTGCTAAGCCTGCTGTCTACAAGCACTCCTAAATCCTTCTCCATCAAGGATTCCCCCAATATATCTCCATTTAATTTGTAAGTCGCCTTTTTATTCTTGCAGCCGAAATGCATAACCTTACTTTTATCTGTATTAAACCTCATCTGCCATTTACCTGACCACGTTTCCAGTCTCTCCAAGTCCTTCTGAAGAGAAATTACATCCTGCTCTTATTCTATTACCTTACACAATTTAGTATCATCAGCAAAGATGGAGACTTTGCTCTCGATCCCAACGTCAAGGTAATTAATAAACAAGTTAAAAAGCAGGGGTCCCAGTACCGATCCTTGAGGTACTCCACTCACGACTTTAGTCCAACCTGAAAAAGTTCCATTTATGACAACCTTCTGTTGTCTGTCCTTTAACCAGTTTTCAATCCAGGTGCATATATTATTACTGAGTCCAATTTTCTTTATTTTGTACACCAACCTCTTGTGTGAAACTGTATCAAAAGCCTTTGCAAAATCTAAGTAGACCACATCAACTGCATTACCCTGGTCTAAATTCCTACTTACCTCCTCAAAGAAACAAATAAGGTTAGTTTGGCAAGATCTATCCTTCATAAATCCATGCTGACTATTACTAATAATTTTGTTTTCCATTAGGTATTCCTGAATATTATCCCGTATTAAACCTTCAAGTAGTTTCCCTACTATTGAAGTCAGGCTTACAGGTCTGTAATTCCCTGGGTGTGATTTAGCTCCCTTTTTAAATATAGGCACCACATCTGCTTTACGCCAATCTTGTGGTACTGAGCCTGTGGAAATGGAGTCCTTGAATATTAAATATAATGGTTTTGCTATTACTGATCTTAACTCCTTGAGAACTCTTGGATGTATGCCATCGTGGCCAGGTGCTTTATTTACTTTAATTTTTTCAAGTCGCTTATGAACTTCTTCCTCAGTTAACTATTTGGTCATTAATATGGAGGTTGTGGCTTCCTCTTGTGGCGCTACTATTGAACTTGATTCTTCCCTGGTAAACACAGAGGCAAATATTTTTTTTTAAAACCTCTGCTTTTTCCATATCTCCAACAATCTGTCTACCCATCTCACACTGAAAGGGTCCTATATTTTCTTTTCTCATTTTTTTGTTATTAAGGTACTTAAAGAACTTTTTAGGGTTGACCTTACTTTCTATTGCAATCCTTTTTTCATTATCCATTTTTGCTAATTTAATTGCCCTTTTGCAATTTTTGTTACATTCCTTATAATTCTGATACGATGTCTCTGTCCCTTCTGACTTAAAGAATCTAAACGCCTTCCTCTTCTTGTCCATTTCCTCCCCTACCTGTTTATTTAGCCACATTGGTTTTGACTTATACTTATTACCCAAGGGTATACACTGATAAGTGTGCTTTTCTAACAATGTTTTAAAGACTGACCATTTATCTTCTACATTTTTCCCTGCAAAAACATCATCCCATTGCATTACTACTACATTAGACCTCAGTTTATTAAAATCTGCCTTTCTAAAGTTTAAAGTCTTTGTTGAACCCAAGTAATCTGTTTTTTGATAATTTATTTCAAATGAGACCATGTTATGATCACTGTTACCCAAATGTTCCAGGACTTGAATATTTGTTATTACTTCTACATTGTTTGATATGACCAAATCCAGAACTGCCCCTCTCCTGGTTGGTTCCTCAATAATTTGGGTCATATAATTATCTTTAAGCACCCCCAAAAACCTGTTTCCTTTTGTTGTAACGCTAATCTCATTGCCCCAGTCTATGTCTGGATAATTAAAATCCCCCATTATGCAAACATGACCCAGTTTTGATGCCTTCTCCATTTGCAATGTATTTTAGCTTCCTCAATCTCACAGATATTTGATGGTTTATAGCATATTCCCACAAACATTTTCTTTATACTTTTACCTCCACTGCTAATTTCTATCCACAAGGTCTCTACATTTTCATCATTCCTTTCATAGACATCATCCCTTATAATAGGTTTTAGATCTGGTTTAACATATATACAAATTCCGCCTCCCCTTCTATTTGTTCGATCCTTCCGAAAAAGAGAATACCCCTTTAAATTAACTGTCCAGTCATGAGTTTCATCCCACCATGTTCCAGTAATGCCGATGATATTATACTGCTCCCTTGTAGCTATTAATTCAAGCTCCCCCATTTTATCTGTCAGGCTTCTTGCATTAGCAAGCATGCATTTAACTTTTTTTTCAGCCTGTACTATTATCTTATCTGCTCCTTCCTTTCTGCTCCCACTTGGTTTAGTCTTTAGAAGTTTTCTAGTATTATCTCTATTTACTATAGGTATCTCACTGCTTGTCAAACTTGCACTTGCCCCCATTCTACCTCCATACCACCTTGTATCCTCATCTATTCCATTTAGTTCATTATCTGTTTCATTCCCCTCCCCCTCCATCCTAGTTTAAAAATCTCCTCCAACCTTTTTAGCATTCTCCCCCCTAGCACAGAAGATCCCTCTTCATTGAGGTGCAATCCGTCCCTAGAATATAGATGGCACCTCTCAGAAAAGGAGTCCTAGTGCTCTAAAAACCCAAACCCCTCCTTCCTGCACCACTTTCTTAGCCATGCATTAACCTCCCTGATCTCTGACTGTTTCCCTGCGGTAGCGCATGGCACTGGTAGTATTTCAGAAAATACTACCTTGGAGGTCCTTGCCTTAAGCTTTTGGCCTAGATCCCTGTAATCATTTTTTAGGACCCTCCATCTTTCTCTAACTTTGTCATTGGTGCCAACATGTACCAAGACCGCTGGGTCAATCCCAGCCCCCCCAACAATCTGTCTACCCGATCCGCAATGTGCCGATCAGATTTAGTGTGATCAGTACGTATAGTACTGCGTCTAGTGTGATCAGTACGTATAGTACTGCGTCAATCCAACAAAGTGTGAAACAAAATTGGTATGTTCAAGCAAATGACGATAAGATAGGACAATTTTTTCAAGAACCGCCTCTTTTTTGTTTTCGGCGTGGTCCGTCAGTGGGTGACATGATCACACAAGCTGATCCAGTGGATAAATATGTAACAGCTAAGACATGGCTGTCCCAGAAACCTGGCTCTTACAAATGTAAGGGGTGTACGAACTGTCAGTACATGCAAGTTGGATCCTCGTACTGCAACCCACACAGTGGGGTGCGGATTAAGATTCGTCAATTTCTCAATTGTGAGTCTAAATTTGTAATATACTTAATCAAATGCCCATGCGGCTTGTTTTACATCGGAAAAACAGTGAGAATGTTAAAAGAATGTATTGCTATCCATCGTTCAACGATTCGGAAAGCGCTGCAATCTGAAGTCGATGACCAGGAGTTCAAATGCCTACCGGGAGCCAAGCACTTTAGAGATTTAAAGCATTCATTGGCAACGTTTCGGTGTATGCCAATCTTACAGGTCCCGATACCCGAGCGGGGTGGGGACAGAAACAGACTTTTGCTGCAGAATGAGGCTAGGTTAATTTTTGAGCTCAAGACTGTTGCACCTTTTGGTCTCAACGAGGATCTCAAATTGGGATGTTTCTTTTGATTTCAGTTTATTATGTATAGGCATTTTTCTTTCATGTTGTCCCACATGTTTTGCACTTAGCACTTCCCCCATGTGTTCAACACGTTTGGATGTTTTCTTTACTTGTATTTTGTTTTTTTGTTAGCATATAGACATGTTAGTGGGCATGATATGATATTGTTGCATATACAGTAGCGACCAACTTTATTCTCACTTGGCTAGCTCCGCGAATTTCGGAATATCCTCGGTGATGTGCGGCTTTGTGTCATTTTCTCCCAGGGTGTATTGCGTTATATCGCACCCGTGATTTAAGCATTTAATTCCCGCTGGCTGCAATACTGCGATGCCGTGTAAAAACATATGGGGGCGTTTGCGAGCTGTTGTCTTTGAAGCCGAGAAATTAATGAATTGTAATGCAGTATATACTGTATATATACAGTATATACTGTATAACAACAACCCCTTTAACCCCTAACATACACATACAGTACTGTATATGCACATCAATGATACTATAGGCCGTCCCCTGGCGAGATGTGTTTGCAGCAGAGAGAGAACCGCTGCTCTCTCTGCGCAAACATCGGCACATTAAAAATTATTTATTCATAGTGTAGATGTGCAGGGGGTCTCCGGAGCTGAACCGCGTTGGTTTCAGGTCCGGGGACCCCCTGCTCCCCGAGATACGGCCACCTTTATGAGGTGCCGGTATCCCTCTGCATTGAAGGTCCCGATCACGTGACCGCGGCCTGTAAACCAAGCAGAGGGATACCGGCACCCCCTAAAGGGGCCTGTATCTCGGGGAGCATGGGGTCGCCGGACCTAAAACAAAAACGTTTCTGCTCCGGAGACCCTCTGCACATGTACAGTATAAATAAAACACATATATAAATAAACACTCGTTCCTTACCTTAGCGGCTATGTGCTATGGTAACGAAGCAGTATTTCTGCATTTTAATAATATTGTACAGTGAGCAGGGGGTTCCCTGAGCCAGAAATGAATGCTCAGGGGACCCCCTGCTCCTGCACAATATTATTAAAAATACAGAAATGCTGCTTCATTACCATAGCTGATAGCCGCTAAGGCAATGAAGGGGTTAACTCACAGTGCCTGCTTTATTGTGGGTAGCGGGGGTATTTGGCCCTTGGTGTGAGTTTAGGACTTGCGGGGGGGTTGCGGGTGCACTTAACCCCTTCACGGCCGTAGCAGTTAATACCGCTATGGTCATGAAGGGGTTAAGGCCTCCCGCTACCCACCCGCAAGCCCTAAACAACCACCGTTGGGGCTAATACCCCCTTCACCCACCCCCGCTACCCACAATAAAAAAAATCTCACACACAGCAGCCGCCCAAATAATAAATAAATAAATCTAAATAAATAAATGAATATAAATAAATACATTTAAAATACATTTTTATTCATAGTGTGGATGTGCAGGGGGTCTCCGGAGCTGAACCGCATTGGTTTCAGGTCCGGGGACCCCCTGCTCCCCGAGATACGGCCCCCTTTATGAGGTGCCGGTATCCCTCTGCATTTAAAGGTCCCGATCACGTGACCGCGACATGTAGACCAAGCAGAGGGATACCGGCACCCCCTAAAGGGGCCTGTATCTCGGGGAGCAGGGGGTCCCCGGACCTAAAACAAAAACGTTTCTGCTCCGGAGACCCTCTGCACATCTACAGTATGAATAAAACACACACATCAATAAAGAATCGTTTTTTACCTTTGCGGCTATGTGCTATGGTAATGGAGCAGCATTTCTGTATTTTTAATAATATTGTACAGTGAGCAGGGGGTTCCCTGAGCCAGAAATTAATGCTCAGGGGACCCCCTGCTCCTGCACAATATTATTAAAAATACAGAAATGCTGCTTCATTACCATAGCTGATAGCCGCTAAGGCAATGAAGGGTTAAGGCAGAATAAACAATAAATACATTAAATACATATTTTTAATGTGTGTGTTAAACCTCCCTGCCTTGACTGTAACCTGTGTAAGACCCCCTCCCCCTATTGTGTGTGTTAAACTTCCCTGCCTTGACTGTAATCTATGTAAAAAACCCTCCCCCTATTGTGTCTGCTAACCTTCCCTGCTTTGACTAATCTGTGTAAGCCCCCCTCCCCCTATTGTGTCGGTTAAATCTTCCTGCCTGTGTTTCTGAGTGCAGTGTACTGTATGTAAATGTGGGGAGGGGGATCCCGTGTAAATAACCACACCCACACCCACTACCCACTACAAAAAAAAATCACACACAGCAGCAGCACAATAAATAAATAAATCTAAATAAATAAATAAATACATGAAGATAAACAAATATATATATATATATATTTATATATATATATATCAACAATCCCTATACATATATATATATATATATATATATATATATATATATATATATATATATATATGTATAGGGATTGTTGATATATATATATATAAATATATAAATATATATATATATATATATTTGTTTATCTTCATGTATTTATTTATTTATTTAGATTTATTTATTTATTGTGCTGCTGCTGTGTGTGATTTTTTTTTGTAGTGGGTAGTGGGTGTGGGTGTGGTTATATATATATATATACACAGTATATACACACACATGATGAACCATACTGTCCTACAAATAACACTTCTCCATACAGACACACTACATTACAATGAATTTCCTTTAATAATCCTAACTGATCTTACAATCTAAATCATGAAATGACAAAGAAAAACCTCACATTCCAATCCATACATTGCATTGACATTGTATTTATGATGCATAAAATCTATGCACCATATACATTCTGCAAATGAATGTGAACAATATCATTGGAAGCAAAATACAGATAACTCCAAACAAGTCAACTATTTTAACCAATCAAGTAAACAAAAATCAATATATAAGTACCAACCAGAAAACACAATTTAAAACCAAAGCTAACCCTTACAATACCAAGGATTACATCTAGCTAATTGTAAAAAACATTATACTGTACACACATTGAAGCATTGCAATAAACAACATACAGTACAGTACATCCCCTGTATCTCCCTGCCTTGAGTGTAATCTGTTTAAAGCCCCCTCCCCCCTAATGTTTCTGTTAAATCTCTCTGCCTTGAGTGTAATCTGTTTAAAGCCCCCTCCCCCCTAATGTTTCTGTTAAATCTCTCTGCCTGTGTTGCTGTGAGTGCAGTTTATGTAAATGTGGGGAGGGGGAGTGGGTTATAACCCCACCTCCTTGATTGTGATCTGTATAAAGCCCCCTCCCCCTAATGTTTCTGTTAAATCTCCCTGCCTGTATTGCTGTGAGAGCAGTGTATGTAAATGTGGGGGGGGGGGAGCCGATGTGCATACTGTGAGGTCTAACCACCCTCACCCCCTACCCACATACCGTTAACCCACCCTCACCCACCACTCGGGATGCCTACATACCCTCCCACACTAACCCCCCCCCCGTGAGGCCTAACCACCCTCCCCCAGTACCCACAAGGGAGGCCTACCCACATACCGTTGAGGAAACCCCCCCCCACCCCCAGTACCCACAATAAAAACAACAGTGACACACAATAAACATCATTCTATTTATTAAATACATTACCCACCCCCTGTGCCCCCCCATAAATACATGATTTATTATTTTACAAACAGGGTTCATAATGCAGCCCCACGTGAGTCCCCGGTGGGCTGGCGGCGCACCTGAAAGACCTACAGGGTACCAGCAGCCCTTTTCAAACAGGTTCTGGAGGCCTGCTGGTGGATCCCGCCAGCACCATGGACCCCAGGTGGTCTCCTTGGGTCACCGTGGGCCACAATTGGGTCCCCACGGTAGGCCCAAGGATGTCTGGGAGCCCCGGGTCAGACCCACAGGTGTCTGCGGGGCCTCGGGTGGTTCCCACGGGGGTCTGGGGAACTCACGGGTGCTCACTATGGGTCCGCGGTGCCCCCACAGAAGTGGGACCACACAACTTCATCCCCGCAGACTACGGTCGGCGGTGCCCCCACAGAAGTGGGACCACACAGCTTCATCCCCGCATGTGTCACCCGTGGAACCACCAGCCTGGTACCCGTGAGATACCCGAGGAAACCACAGGTGGTCTCCAGAGGTCCCACGCAAAACCACGGAAGTAACCCTGAATGTAAAAAAAATAAACCTGGCCTATACATTCAATACATACACCCCCCCCCCACCAACACCTACAGTACAATAATGTGCAAAATAACTATTATCCAGATATGGATAATAGATTAATTGCCCATCATTAAAAACATTAACTAGCATATTCAAATAAATAAAGTGCTACTGACCTCATCAATACGAAGTGTCCGTCGCCAGCAAAATCCTTGTCTTGTCCACAAAATACATTGCCAAAACAAAGCCAATACATTGCAATTACATTCAGATATCAATTAACCCCTTAAACACCTTATCGGATAATAACCGCAAAGGTAATTAAGGGGTTAAGCCACACTGGCCCGATACCCACCCTTCACCCTTGAATTTGTACAGTGGCTTCATCATGCAACTACAGTATATATATATATATATATATATATATATATATATATATATATATATATATATATATAATATATATATATATATATATACATACACACAGAGAGAGAGATATATATATATACAGTATATACACACACATGATGAACCAATATACAAATAAATGTAGAAGGGTTATCAAAACCATACTGTTGTACAAATAACACTTCTCCATACAGACACACTACATTACAATGAATTTCCTTTAATAATCCTAACTGATCTTACAATCTAAATCATCAAATGACAAAGAAAAACCTCACATTCCAATCAATACATTGCATTTACATTGTATAAATGATGCATAAAATCTATGCACCATATACATTCTGCAAATGAATGTTAACAATATCATTGCAAGCAAAATACAAACACTTCCAAACAAGTCAACTATTTTAACCAATCAAGTAAACAAAAATCAATTAGCAATCATTATTTACATCCCTAAACAATTGACAGTCCATCCCGAACAATGAAACAATTAACTAATTCACGCCTCGAGCAGAACAATTCAGCATGTGAAAAAATATACAAAGAGCCAACCGGAATACAAACTTTAAAACCAAGGCTAGCCCTGACCTCCCTCAAACACACAATACAATATCAACAATTACATCTATCTAATTTTAAAATACTTTAAACTCACAATAAAGCATAGCAGCATAGACAAATTATTTTAAAACACATCAAATCAAGCTTTTAAAACAACATCATTTCTTACCCTGTATGTATATATCTCTCTAGACATATATACATACATACATACAGTGGCAAGAAATAATATACCACAAAAAAAAAATACACATGTTAAAAAAGCTTTTAAAAAAATTAACAAGTTAAATAAAATACATTTCTTTAGTTCACTTACCATTACTTGCCCCCACCGACTCCCGTTGAACAGCTTACTCACGAACCAATCCACGAACAGGAACCCATAAAATAAAAACCCATAAAATAATAAACATTAAACTAAAAATCCAAATCAATCCACGGGTCTTCTACTTGTAATCCATCTTTATCTTCATCTGTATTCTTCTTCTATCTTCTTCCGGGCAGGGCGGGGTCTGCTTTCCATCTTTGGCCACACCCTGGTCTTCTTTCTTGTCCGGAGGTCCTTCCTCCGCGGCGTCTGGCTTCAAAATGAGACGACATAGTCTTTTAAAGTCCTATGACGTCACATTTTCGTCATATGGTTCCCACGGCCCTGATTGGGCCGTGAAAACCATGTGTTTTGGCCGATAAAAATAAAAATGATGACATCACTTAAAGGCAATGAAAGCACAGCCAATCAGAATGGCTTTGCTTCAATTGCCTTTAAGATGACGTCATGAAAAGACACATGGCCGCCCTCACATGGTATGGTAGCCAATCAGAGCGTGGGAACTCCATCCCTACTCTGATTGGCTGTAGTACGTCACATCCTTTTCCCCCCCAAGCCTCTGTCACATGGTATACTAGAGCCAATCAGAGTAGGGATGGAGTTCCCACGCTCTGATTGACTACCATACCATGTGAGGGCGGCCATGTGTCTTTTCATGACGTCATCTTAAAGGCAATTGAAGCAAAGCCATTCTGATTGGCTGTGCTTTCATTGCCTTTAAGTGACGTCATCATTTTTATTTTTATCGGCCAAAACACATGGTTTTCATGGCCCAATCAGGGCCGTGGGAACCATATGACGAAAATGTGACGTCATAGGCCTTTAAAAGCCTATGTCGTCTCATTTTGAAGCCAGACGCCGCGGAGGAAGGACCTCCAGACAAGAAAGAAGACCAGGGTGTGGCCGCAGATGGAAAGCAGACCCCGCCCCGTCCGGAAGAAGATAGAAGAAAGAAGAATACAGATGAAGATAAAGATGGATTACAAGTAGAAGACCCGTGGATTGATTTGGATTTTTAGTTTAATGTTTATTATTTTATGGTTTTTTATTTTATGGGTTCCTGTTCGTGGATTGGTTCGTGAGTAAGCTGTTCAACGGGAGTCGGTGGGGGCAAGTAATGGTAAGTGAACTAAAGAAATGTATTTTATTTAACTTGTTAATTTTTTTAAAAGCTTTTTTAACATGTGTATTTATTTTTTTTATGGTATATCATTTCTTGCCACTGTATGTATGTCTAGAGAGATATATACATACAGGGTAAGAAATGATGTTGTTTTAAAAGCTTGATTTGATGCGTTTTAAAATAATTTGTCTATGCTGCTATGCTTTATTGTGAGTTTAAAGTATTTTAAAATTAGATAGATGTAATTGTTGATATTGTATTGTGTGTTTGAGGGAGGTCAGGGCTAGCCTTGGTTTTAAAGTTTGTATTCCGGTTGGCTCTTTGTATATTTTTTCACATGCTGAATTGTTCTGCTCGAGGCGTGAATTAGTTAATTGTTTCATTGTTCGGGATGGACTGTCAATTCTATAGGGATGTAAATAATGATTGCTAATTGATTTTTGTTTACATGATTGGTTAAAATAGTTGACTTGTTTGGAAGTGTTTGTATTTTGCTTGCAATGATATTGTTAACATTCATTTGCAGAATGTATATGGTGCATAGATTTTATGCATCATTTATACAATGTAAATGCAATGTATTGATTGGAATGTGAGGTTTTTCTTTGTCATTTGATGATTTAGATTGTAAGATCAGTTAGGATTATTAAAGGAAATTCATTGTAATGTAGTGTGTCTGTATGGAGAAGTGTTATTTGTACGACAGTATGGTTTTGATAACCCTTCTACATTTATTTGTATATTGGTTCATCATGTGTGTGTATATATTGTATGTATATATATATATATATATATATATATATATATATATATATATATATATATATATATCTGTGTATATATATATATATATATATAAACTGTATATATACTGTAGTTGCATGATGAAGCCACTGTACAAATTCATGGGTGAAGGGTGGGTATCGGGCCAGTGTGGCTTAACCCCTTAATTACCTTTGCGGTTATTATCCGATAAGGTGTTTAAGGGGTTAATTGATATCTGAATGTAATTGCAATGTATTGGCTTTGTTTTGGCAATGTATTTTGTGGACAAGACAAGGATGTTGCTGGCGACGGACACTTCGTATTGATGAGGTCAGTAGCACTTTATTTATTTGAATATGCTAGTTAATGTTTTTAATGATGGGCAATTAATCTATTATCCATATCTGGATAATAGTTATTTTGCACATTATTGTACTGTAGGTGTTGGGGGGGGGGGGGGTGTGTATGTATTGAATGTATAGGCCAGGTTTATTTATTTTACATTCAGGGTTACTTCCGTGGTTTTGCGTGGGACCTCTGGAGACCACCTGTGGTTTCCTCGGGTATCTCACAGGTACCAGGCTGGTGGTTCCACGGGTGACACATGCTGGGATGAAGCTGTGTGGTCCCACTTCTGTGGGGGCACCGCCGACCCGTAGGTGCGGGGATGATGATGTGGGGGCACCGCGCACCCGTAGTGAGCACCCGTGAGTTCCCCAGACCCCCGTGGGAACCACCCGAGGCCCCGCAGACACCTGTGGGTCTGACCCGGGGCTCCCAGACATCCTTGGGCCTACCGTGGGGACCCAATTGTGGCCCACTGTGACCCAAGGAGACCACCTGGGGGCCATGGTGCTGGCGGGATTCACCAGCAGGCCTCCAGAACCTGTTTGAAAAGGGCTGCTGGTATCCTGTAGGTCTGTCCAGGTGCCTCGCCAGCCCACCGGGGACTCGCGTGGGGCTGCGTTATGAACCCTGTTTGTAAAATAATAAATCATGTATTTATGGGGGGGCACAGGGGGTGGGTAATATATTTAATAAATAGAATGATGTTTATTGTGGGTCACTGTTGTTTTTATTGTGGGTACTGGGGGTGGGGGAGGGGGTGTTTCCCCAACGGTATGTGGGTAGGCCTCCCTTGTGGGTACTGGGTGAGGGTGGTTAGGCCTCCCGGGGGGGGGGTTAGTGTGGGAGGGTATGTAGGCATCCCGAGTGGTGGGTGAGGGTGGGTTAACCCCTTAATGACTGTAGCGGTTAATAACCGCTATGGTGATTAAGGGGTTAGGGGACATTACTTTGGATGTTTTAATTTTTGTGTCTGTTTTGCAGAAGCGGAGGGGCCATGGCCAGGATGGGGGGGGGTAACGGTATGTGGGTAGGGGTTGAGGGTGGTTAGACCTCACAGTATGCACATCGGGTCCCCCCCCCCTCCCCACATTTACATACACTGCACTCACAGCAATACAGGCAGGGAGATTTAACAGAAACATTAGGGGGAGGGGGCTTTATACAGATCACAGTCAAGGAGGTGGGGTTATAACCCACTCACCCTCCCCACATTTATATAAACTGCACTCACAGCAACACAGGCAGAGAGATTTAACAGAAACATTAGGGGGGAGGGGGCTTTAAACAGATTACACTCAAGGCAGAGAGATTTAACAGAAACATTAGGGGGGAGGGGGCTTTAAACAGATTACACTCAAGGCAGGGAGATACAGGGGATGTACTGTACTGTATGTTGTTTATTGCAATGCTTCAATGTGTGTACAGTATAATGTTTTTTACAATTAGATAGATGTAATCCTTGGTATTGTAAGGGTTAGCTTTGGTTTGAAATTGTGTTTTCTGGTTGGTACTTATATATTGATTTTTGTTTACTTGATTGGTTAAAATAGTTGACATGTTTGGAGTTATCTGTATTTTGCTTGCAATGATATTGTTCACAATCATTTGCAGAATGTATATGGTGCATAGATTTTATGCATCATAAATACAATGTCAATGCAATGTATGGATTGGAATGTGAGGTTTTTCTTTGTCATTTCATGATTTAGATTGTAGGATCAGTTAGGATTATTAAAGGAAATTCATTGTAATGTAGTGTGTCTATATGGAGAAGTGTTATTTGTAGTACAGTATGATTTTGATAACCCTTCTACATTTATCTGTATATTGGTTCATCATGTGTGTGTATATACTGTATATATATATATATATATATATAATATATATATATATATATATATATATATATATATATATATATATATATATATATACAGTATACAATCCCTATATATATATATATATATATATATATATATATATATATATATATATATATATATAGTATATATATATATATATATATATGTATAGGGATTGTTATTATATATATACTGTATATATATATATATATATATATATATATATACAGTATATATACTGTATATATATACATATATTTATTTATATTCATGTATTTATTTATTTATTTAGATTTATTTATTAATTGTGGGGCTGCTGTGCGTGAATTTTTTTTATTGTGGGTAGCGGGGGTGGGTGAAGGGGGTGTTTGGCCCTTGGTGTGAGTTTAGGACTTGCGGGGGGGTTGCGGGTGCACTTAACCCCTTCACGACCGTAGCAGTTAATACCGCTACGGTCGTGAAGGGGTTAAGTGCACCCGCTACCCCCCCGCAAGCCCTAAACAACCACCGATGGGGCTAATACCCCCTTCACCCACCCCCACTACCCACAATAAAAAAAATTCACACACAGCAGCAGCACAATTAATAAATAAATCTAAATAAATAAATAAATAAATAAATGAATAGAAATAAATACATTTAACATACATTTTTATTTATACTGTAGATGTGCAGGGGGTCTCCGGAGCTGAACCGCTTTGGTTTTTGGTCTGGGGACCCCTGCTCCCCGAGATACAGGCCCCTTTAGGGGGTGCACCTCATAAAGGGGGCTGTATCTCGGGGAGCAGGGGGTCCCCGGACCTGAAACCAACGCGGTTGAGCTCCGGAGACCCCCTGCACATATACACTATGAATAAAAATTTATTTTAAATGTATTTATTTATATTCATGTATTTATTTATTTATTTAGATTTATTTATTTATTTTTTGGGCGGCTGCTGTGTGTGAGTTTTTTTTATTGTGGGTAGCGGGGGGTGGGTGAAGGGGGTATTAGCCCCAACGATGGTTGTTTAGGGCTTGCGGGGGGGTAGCGGGAGGGGTTAACCCCTTCATGACCGTAGCGGTATTAACTGCTACGGCCGTGAAGGGGTTAAGTGCACCCGCAACCCCCCCGCAAGTCCTAAACTCACACCAAGGGCCAAATACCCCCTTCACCCACCCCCGCTACCCACAATAAAGCGGGCACGGTGGGTTAACCCCTTCATTGCCTTAACGGCTATCAGCTATGGTAATGAAGCAGCATTTCTGTATTTTTAATAATATTGTGCAGGAGCAGGGTCCCCCCTGAGCTTTGATTTGTTGCTCAGGGAACCCCCTGCTCACTGTACAATATTATTAAAATACAGAAATGCTGCTTCGTTACCATAGCACATAGCCGCTAAGGTAAGGAACGAGTGTTTATTTATATATGTGTTTTATTCATACTGTAGATGTGCAGAGGGTCTCCGGAGCAGAAACGTTTTTGTTTTAGGTCCGGGGACCCCCTGCTTCCCGAGATACAGGCCCCTTTAGGGGGTGCCGGTATCCTTCTGCTTGGTTTACATGCCGCGGTAACGTGATCGGGATCTTCAAATGCAGAGGGATACCGGCATCTCATAAAGGGGGCCGTAGCTCGGGGAGCAGGGGGTCCCCGGACCTGAAACCAACGCTGTTCAGCTCCGGAGACCCCCTGCACATGTACACTATGAATAAAAATGTATTTTAAATAATTTTTAATGTGCCGATGTTTGCGCAGAGAGAGCAGCGGTTCTCTCTCTGCTGCAAACACATCTCGCCAGGGGATGGCCTATAGTATCATTGATGTGCATATACAGTACTGTATGTGTATGTTAGGGGTTAAAGGGGTTGTTGTTATACAGTGTATATATATATATATATATATATATATATATATATGTATATGTATATATATATATATATATATATATATATATATATATATATATATACACATACACATACACATACACATATATATATATATATATATATATATATATACTGCATTACAATTCATGAATTTATGCCATCTGGCAGACACGCGAAGCATTGCAGCCTAGTAAATCCTGAACCATTATCAATTAACACATCAGCCGCGTGTCAGCCGGGCATGCGCCTGGCTGGGAAGACAAAAGGAGCCCGGCATGCTCCGGGTGAACAGTGTGGCATTCCAGGAACATGCCAGGTACAAGCCGGTGATTACTTTGAATAAAAGCTGCCGCTGCTGTAGTGTATACCTTTATTCTGGACAATTTGTGCATGCTTCAGTCTAATATTGCAGTTGTAATTTATTGCATAGATTTTATGTTGCATGCTTTGTCTTAGTACATTGTGCCTTATGCATGTGTTTATGTGCTTTCTTGCTTAGTGTGTGGTTTCTCTGTGCACCGCTGCCCTGGTTCTTAATGTAATGCTTTGTTATTATACATGCTTGCTATTGCCTTTACATTCATGATATTGTTGCCATGGTCACCACATGACGCTAGTTACTGCGTTCTAGTGGGTGTTAGTATATTTGGCGATTCTGCTTTTGCGCAGTTGCGTTGCACTGTCAGGAGGAGGTCTCTGACCGTCCTACACGCTGGGCGCACGCGCGCTGACAGCCAGCAACCGTTGGATGCCGTTAGCCACGTTATGACTAAGGATGGCAGTTCCCGTTTTTTCTGAGCATGCGCAGTGGTGAGCGTAGTCAGGATTGGTATACTACACACAGGGCGCATGCGCGCCAACATCTAGTGGTGTCTTTAACACATTGCACGCTATGACTGGGGCTGGCAGTTCCCGGTAGTTCTGAGCATGCGCAGTGGTGAGCGTAGTCAGGATTAGTATACTATACATAGGGTGCATGCGTGCCAACATCTAGTGGTGTCTTTGACACTTGCAGACATTCTGGATACAGCGTCACTAAGGAAGTGACTTTATGTTAATTTCCAAGATGGTGGTGCGTTCCAGGACAGGACTGCGGTTCACAGAAGGTACACATACACGATTTTCGCGGGCTTTGGGGGTTCCCACACGGGTGAGTGTAATTGTTTATTGATTGGTGTGGGTATTTATGGTGCTTCACTGGCACTCATTCACTGCACGTCCCTGAGGAAGGTCACGCTCTGATGACCAAAACGTTGGATGCAGTGCCATGTACTTCTTATGAATACAGTTTTTTTGTACTTTCCTGGCTGTGTGCTGTCTCTGTTTTCCGGACCAACATCTGGTAAATATTTCTATATTTATATACTAGCTGATAGAACCGGCGTTGCCCGGAATGTAAATAGATAAATAAAAAAAATGTTGTTTAAAATAAAAACTATAGGAGTAAAATAGGGGGGGGAGAAGAGGAAGGGTGGGAGGAGGGAAGAGCAAGGTGGGGGGGGGAAGAGGAAGGGTGGTGGGGGGGAAAGAGGAAAGGTGGGGGGGGGTGAAAGAGGAAGGGTGGGGTGGGGGGGGAAGAGGAAGGGTGGGGTGTGGGGAAAGAGGAAGGGTGGGGTGGGCGGAAAGAGGAAGGGTGGGTGGTGGGAAAGAGGAAGGTGGGGGGTGAAAATAGGAAGGGTTGGGGGGGTGAAAGAGTAGGGGTGGTGGTTGTGTAATAAGAGGAGGGTTGGTATTTTAAAATGGTATACAGTATGTTAATAATGAACAGTAGAAACAGTGTTAATTAATAGTAATGTTTTTTTTAATTTATTATTGCACAGTAGAAACAGTGTTAATTAATAGGTATTTTTTGTAATATTTAATAATTTTGTTATATTGTTGGAAAGAAGTAGTGCGGCGGCGTGATATGAGTCAAAAGGGGCTGAAGAATTATATTCTTCCGAGTAGGCGGAGGGCAGAGACACATGGCCATGAGGAGCGTAGAAGGAGATGGTGAGAGAGCGTCATGATGGTAATGTATGCTGATGATGTGTGAAGGAGGGTGAATGTAGAAATGTGATGTGTGTGTGCAGAGTTTTGGTGAATGAAGGCAGACATGTTTAGTGTTTGTAATGAAATAGTGTGAATGTGAAGGGGTGAATTAAGATTGTCTATGTGAAGTGTGTAATGTGTGTATGTGTTGAGAATTATGTAATGAGGGTAATGTTGGTGGGTAAAATAGAAAAAAAAGCTGTGAAGTTGACATAGGATCGTGAATGTAGAATTAGAGGTAAGGTTTAAAAATTGCGTCAGTAATGAAGGCAATGAGAGGTAAATGAAAGGCAGAAAAGTATTAATTGGCAAACCGGGATATATTTTTCAAACGGGGAATGATGAAGGCAATGAGAGGAAAATGATGTAGTAGTTTAATGTAATTGGCAAAGCGTCACTAATTAATTAAGGCAATGAGAGCTAAAAAAGTATTAAGGCAATGAGAGGAAAAGGATGTTTAAATGGTCCCTGAATGTTTGTGATGTAAGTATGTAAATATAAATTTATAAAACGCCCGCAGTCTATACAGCGCTTTACAAAAGGTGTGTGGGAATGTATACCAATGGTGCTGGTGGGTGTTGAAATGTAAGAGGGTGTTGCATTACTATAAATGTGTGTTGATACTATGTAGTCCCTATTGGTATATAGGGATAGAATTACATTGTACATTTGTATGTGTAAGAGACAGGTGTGTGCATTCATATAGCGCAGTATTTATAGACAATTATATTTATATACACTCCCCCTCCACACACACCTTTTGTAAAGCGCTGTATACTGCTGCGGCACAGTTTATTCGAGCATTTGCCCGTTCTGTGCCGCAGCAGTAGCCTGGCGCGCGCCCGAGAGTGACGGGCGCGCGCCGAAGCAGCGGAAGAGCGCCCTCCGATCGGGGCGCTCTCCCTACCGCTGCCGGGTCCGCCGGGTCCCCCGGAACCCCCTGCCGCTGTCCCGCGGTCGCGGGACACCAGGGCTCCCTCGGGGAGCCCCTGGATGCGCGTGCAGGGGGCGCACGCTCCCGAAGACGCGTGACCGCGCGTCTATGACGCGCGGCACGCCGAGGGGCGGCCACTAGCAAGCCGGGAAATCTCCCGGCTTGCGGATCTGGCCTATGCGCAATAAAGCGTGTCGCCAGTGTACACTGTGGGCGCTTTATACATTTATATTTACACACATACATACACACATACATACACACTTACATCACAAACATTCAGGGACCATTTAACACCTAAAGTCATAAATCGCACACTGCACATGGGGAGAGATAGGTTTCAGTCACAGATACATTCCAGGCTGTTTGAAAGTAAATCTTTTCTTGCTTTATCCAATGTAACATCGGCCGAAGAAGAGATCATTGTACCTCGAAAGCTCGCACACATAAAAGGATTTCATTAGCCACAGAACGGTATCGAGTATTTGTTTTTGGAGAAAAAATAAATTAATAATAATTATATATATATATAGCATGCGCACTGAGCATGCGCAGTGGTGAGCGTAGTCAGGATTGGTATACTACACACAGGGCGCATGCGCGCCAACATCTAGTGGTGTCTTTAACACATTGCACGCTATATATATATATAATATCTATATATATAGATCTCTATATATTTATATATATATATGTAGCCATGCATAATAATGGACTGCAGACATCTTCCCTGTTGGCAATAAACCCTGGTAAGTACAGGAATGCCAGCAGTAGTTATGGAGGTTTTCCCTCACACCCTGGTGAGGTGCCCTATGTATGGATGGGAGTGGCTGCATGCTCTGAGTCTCTGGATAGTGACATCAGAGATGTGCCTGCCCCCTGAGGTATATAAGGTAAACACTGTCAAGTTAGTTGGTTGTTAGTAAAGAGTCTGGCTCCTGTGAAAGGGATTGCAGGATGGCTTTGTGACCCTAGTGCTGTAACTAGTGGCACGAATATCCAAATCAAGCCTGTCAAGGCCACACTGTGTCCAGGGACCTGGCGCAGGGGTGATCTTCCTACGGGGAGAGGGGATCCCACTCCAATTAGGAGGGCAGTACCTGGCAAAGGGACAGCACGGAGGAATGTGCGGCTAGAGCTGAAAGCTGCACGGGGCAGTCTACTACAGTAAGATCGTCAATAAAGATGCCCTTGTTAAAGATACCCCCCACTGTGTGAGTGTGAGATTACTCTGCAGTGGCAGTCACCAACCAGAAGGAGTTCCTCACCAGGACCATCTCCCTGCGGAAGCATAGATCCTGATGAGGTGAAGGCGCTGCACATGATGTAAGTTGGACTCACACCCACTACCTCAGCTACATATCCTGATGACATCCCCTAATACCATCAAGCGGGAGACTCAGGAGTCCTGTTACTTGCAGGTGCACCACCATACACGATCACGTAATGGGGACCGGTTAGACCACACGGGCCAATGTGAGATTGGGTGGGTCAGACAGGAGGGAACACCCGTTACATATACATACATATATACACACACACACACATATATATATACATACACACACACACATAGCAACAGCGACACTGCTCATTTGCATGTAATTTCCCAGAATCCCTAGCTGCAGTGGAAGCATTGTATGATAGGAGATAATGGTGAAAGGCAGGGTTGCAGACCTGTCTGAGATGTGAATGTACTCACAAGTGATATTTTTATTTGCTGTACACTTTACGGTGGAGGGTTTTTTGCTACTTTTTTACCCACCATAACTTATGCATTGCTGAAACCAGGATTGCCACTGTGATGGTAGGGGGTAATCAGGCTCTCAAATAAAGGTTACTCCCGTTTTGGTTACCCCTGATCCATGTATAAGGGTCCAAGAGAGTTACCTCTTGGGCCCAGTAACAGCGCACCATTCCAATGTACAGTATTTTTTGTGTTTTTCCCTTTCCGAGCATGCAATCAAGCAGGGATTGCTAGGGTATGAGTTTCAAGGTTTTTTTTTGCGGAGGAACCGTTGACAGAATGTGCCTAGGAGGTTGGGGTCTGGAGTTGTCGATTCCCCTATAAATGTACCCGGGAATCAGGCCTGATTCTCAGATACATGTGGGCATATTGTCCCGGCAATACCTCCCCTTGAAAACGCAAGCGCGACTCACCATTAGTGTACCCTGCTTCAGCATAGGCCAGAAAGGAGAATGAGGCACATGGACAAAACATGTATTCCTGTAGCTGAGGGAATCCCGAGGTTAAGGGGGTACCCCAGCTAGTGCCAAGGTGACCCACAACTAGTATAGGGTTTGTGGGTGTCCCAAATGTATGTAAGGTTGAGGGGGTACTCAGAGTCCAGACTGTCCAAGGCAAAGTGTTCAGGAAAAAAGGTAGGTAGAAATAGAGACATTGTTTCCTTTCTGTCCCCTGTATTCTAGACACTCCAAACTTGGGGAGTCTAAGTCTTAGGTAGGGTTTTGGGATGAAAAGCCAGTCATTTTGATTGCAGGAGGTCTGGGGACAACGTTACTGGTGGCCCTATAATTCTCCCCGTCTTACTCGCACTATTTTCGGGTACCCAGGTTGAGTTGCGCTGGGGCCATACAGTGTCTCTCAAACACCTAGTTTTCAAACCCCAAGATCCTCACCTAAAATCCCACATAGCTGAGGGGTTCCCCGAGACTTAGTGTTTATTAAAAGCATTTCAGTGTATTTTACATTCGGAGCCGAAATCCAAACAGGTAGTCCGTGCAAACCCATAGGCGCCGCGAGTGAGTCTGCTGGACACCGGAGTTCAAAGAAGCCAGAAGAAGCCCAGAGGTGTGAATAGTATTTGGTCAACGGGGAAAGGTGGAGTACCAGGTCTGGAGATCAATGGCAGTCCTCCGGGATACCACATGCTCTGCCAGACAAGGTGGAGCCTGCCCTGCGGGTGGAATTGAGATAGCCAGGGAGAGAGATGGCAGGCTTGCGCATGTCTCTCGGCTATTTCGAATTTCCCTCTGACCCGGCTTTTCTAGCCGGCTTGACTCTGATTGGTTGCTTGGGTGAAGTTCCCACGCAATGATTGGCTGTTCAGTTTTCTGAATGAAACTGAAAATACTATAAGAATCGATGAGCCAATCAGATTCTAGTTCTCCGGTAGTAAGAGCGAGGGCAGGCTTTTCAAAGTTGCTTCTGCTTTTGAGCCTGAAAAGCCTGCCCGCCAGAATCTCCAGGTTTTTGCGCCCAAGTTCTCAGAAGCGAACATAGCGGACGCGGCTGGGATTTTATGCCGATTTGAGTTCCAGGAGATTTGGACTAACTCGCGGTCAGGAGGGACCAAGTTCTCAGAAGAGAATGTAGCGGTGGCGTATGGTATTTTATGCCGATTTGGGTTCCAGGAGATTCCGGGCTAAGTCCCGCTCAGGGAAAAACTCTCCCAGAGTTCCCTGCACCTAGGAAAGTCTTGTTTTTGACCCCAGTCCCAAAGTAAGTATGTATTATTGTCTGTATTGTGTGTAAGCGAATTTATGCCGAATAAATTACAATTTATTTCATTACCTTGTTTTGCTCAATGAATGATCCTGGTAAAAAGGTGTTAAAAGACCAGGTATCCTGTGAGAGCCAACTCTCCGGGTTTGACCCGGAGACTCCGGGTTTCAGGCACTTACCTCCGGACTACGGGTTTAGTCCGTCAATCTCCGGGTGACGGCGTGGTTCGGCGGCGTCTCCGGTATTCTTCTGCAACTCCCCCTCCAACTGCAGTGAACGTGGCTGTGCGGCGTCAAATGACAACAGGGCGCAACGTGACATCATGATGCTACGCGGCATGACGGTGCCATGGCAACGTGACGTCGCATAGCGTCACATTGCCATGGCAACACTGCGTCATTTGACGCCGCGCAGCCACGATCACTGCAGTTGGAGGGGGAGTTGCAGCAGGATGCCGGGAGACGTCGCCGCACCAAGTAAGGGGGGGGAAAAAATTACCTCCGGGTTGGCCTCGAGTAGAAGGTGGCAACCCTGGCTGAAATCTATCCCAGCTTCATATTTCAAAGCCAATACAACCATCCTCACACTTACAAAACCCAATAGGTTGAAACAGCTGTCTGTGAGTAGGTTTTACTGGCTATGCACTTCTTTAACACAGGCCAAGTTGAAAAACTGTGTAATATCGTAGGCATAAGCTTATAATGGTCCATGTTAAAATTGATTATGAAGCAAAAGGTGACAGTGTGTGCTCATTTGCATGTTATTTCAGAGAATCCCTAGCTGCAGTGGAAGCACTATATGTCAGGAGATAATGGTGAAAAGCAGGGTTGCAGACCTGTCTGAGACATGTGAATGCGCTCACAAGTGATATTTGTGTCCTATCGTATATAATCTGTTCCATAAGGTTCAGATGCCTTATTCCCCGGGTCCAAAGATACAGTACTATGGGTCAGATCCCAGAATGGTTCACCAATTTAGGTCTACCATATTTCTTGAAACTGTGGCTACAAATTTTAATACTGATTATTTTCAGAATCATAAGGTTTCAGAGTTATGAATAAGGCAGCAGTGCACCCAAAAATTACATACAAAATACACCTTGACTTGAGCAGTAATACTGGCTTAAAATATCATTTCTGTTTTCGGCATTTTAACTTACTGCTCTTTCATAACACTATTAGAGTCTCTTGAGGGAGTTAAATTCATTTGACCAAGAAGAGAAGCATACAAAAAATGGGCTGCTAAGTATTTAAATGGAATTCTTTATCAAAATAAAATCACCCAATTCATCAAGCAGCTACATTTATGTAATAGGCCCCGCAAATAGATAGATAATTTTCTGCTGACAAATTTATGCTTCCCACGATAAAAGTCAATGCCAACATCCTCGCAATAAAACCCAGCAGGGATTATCACTTTTGTTAAAACAATTCCAATTTATGATGAATTTTCATGTTTCGGTTTAAGACAGAGTGGATTTTCATCCTGTCATTCTGTTTTTCTCATCTCAAAAATTCCTGTATTCTTAGTAAAATTATTTTTATCCGGGCCATTACTCAAGCCCAGAAAGTTTGCTCCGCTGAGAGCAGTTGATAACATCCCTTGTGCTGAAAAAACAGATAAAACCATTGGCCTGAAGGAAGCATTTCCAATATAAACACTGCAATGGTTCAAGGCTAATTGTTTCTAATGAATCCAGTCAGTTCCACCACTTAAAGAGACAGTTCCACAAAACAAAAAAATAACCTCTTCAGTGCCGGAAGGGGCACGGCACAATAACTGGGTGTATTTATATCAAGAAAGTCCTATAAAAAAAAATATCAATCAAATAAACTTAAATTATATGAAGTAATAGATTGAACATGGCAGCACATGGCACAAGCAATGTAGAGTTCTGCATCTCTGCTATCTAACTGTCCTTGTACAGTATGTGGTGTCATGTGTGATAATACAGCATCAACGGGGATGCTATTAGACAAATACCATTATCATATTTATTTTTAAATGATGTCATTTGTTTTATAAATATTTTTTTTTTATGTGTCCCGGTTTCTTTTCTTTTTAAATTTGGTCACTATTAATGATGCTACATAATTTAGTCACATTGTATCATATGGTCACCTAGGAACAGTTACACATTGAAGTCTGTGACAGCTGGGACTTCTTGTGCCATAAATGACATCACCAAATGGCAATATGTTTACTTTTTTTAAATACTAGTAACTTCAACATGGTTTTTAAAAATCTGTGAATACAATAACAAATAAATTACAGAGTTGTTTTCCTTCTCCGTAACATACTGTAGTAATGGGTCGTACTCCCACAGAGATGATCCAATGTCGTGATGCAGTGTCATGAAGTGACAGTGATGAAGCCCAAAAGGGTCGGATACAGGACCCTGTTCATGGCCTCTAAGTCCATGAGAAAGATTATTATCCTTGAAAAAGGTCAGTCGACTGAAATGTTGGGAATAACTTTTGATGTACATTTAAAAAGAAGGACTTTTTACCCACTTTTTACGGAACCCAAGCCGTTAAAAAGCACAACTCAGTGCCTGCCACTTAACTTTGTGTTTATAATATTGCTTGGCCAGCCGTAAGGATATGTTTTTCATATTTTTGCTTAAAAGAGCAATCTAAGCCATTTTTTTTCTCTTCGTTTTTCAATACAGGTTTAAAACAGGGGGACTCTGGAGCTGAAGCCCATTCATTTCAGCTCCGGGGACCTCCTGCTTCCAGAGCTGCTGGTATCTCTCTGCTATTTTCAGCTTCCTCATCACATGAGCCAATAGGAAGCTGCACTGATGACGTCACAGCCTTCAATTGACCCGCAGGCCTGGGAGCTTTTAAATGCAGCTATATCCTGTAGTGAACCCTTGAGTGGCTAGCGGCACCCCCTACGGAGTTAAGTACCTCCGGAAGCATGGGGTTCCCGGAGCTGAAATGAATGGGGTTCAGCTCCGGAGACCCCCTGCTTCAATCCTGCATTTTAAAATATGAAGAACAAAAAGAAACAGCTTGGATTGCCTCTAAGTACTGAATCAGGAACACATTTGCTGCTCGTTACAATTTTCCAGTCCTCACAACATAACTATATGATTGTTCTTGACAACTCACTGACATGGTAACAGTTTGCCTTTTACTGCCTTTTAATAATAATAATGTTTAAAAAAAGTATGTCATTGCATTTCTGCTATTAGTTCATTTGAAATACCTTTCACTCCTCCGAATGGCCCATGAGTCATGTTGCATGCTGATCGCTGAAGGTTATGTTCATGCATCAATTTCATCTGATACTGGTTGCCATGTTCCACATTTCCCAATGTGCCTTTAATGAGTCAAAAAACGAATGGAACAATGTTACTTTAATATCTTCATGAAAACTACTAATAATGATATTAACGGGAAGGAAAACCACAGCCGGCAGAGACCAGGGGGGAGCGCCACAAAATAGCTATATTAATTTAATCCATTTTCCAAATCTACTGGAACTCAGAAGAACTGTGCGTTATCCAAATTCATAAGAATACAGCATCAGTTGCTAGTGTGCTGCAGAATATGTCAGAGACTTAAAGAAAAATTATACAGTATTATTATTAAAAATAGCATTAATAACGATAATAAAAGTACTCTAGGCTTGGTAGGATGCCTCTGTCTTTTAAGTTTGCTAACTTCACCAAGTTTATAATTATAACCTGCCTCCAGCAGATTGTTATTCTCATAGCTTGAGGTCAAAGTACTGCCCATCTGGGACTGGTTCCTCAGCCATGACTTTCGCTTCTGGTAAGACATTCAATTCTGATAGTAACATGCTCTTCTCCTTCCCCATGACACTTTTTTTTTACAAGATCAAAGTAATAGTGCACACACTGCCTGGCCAACGGTGTGCAAACATGCCTAGTTCCATTGAGACCAGCAAATTGAGAAGGTCAAAAGGACCATAAAGGCATATGGGAAGGATGCCTCTCAAAGAAAAGGATGCTACTCATACATCACAATCACACGGCCAGAGTAAAGGTTTGAGCTAAGGCAGTCTTTCTATAAACAGGAGATAAGGTGAGTGGTTCTAACCATGAAAATTTCAATTTCATATACTGTAAAACATGTTTCCATTACAATTTGACAACTGTTCTTGCAATGTCTGGATTACAGTACAATACATAAAAAGGGAATGTCCTATATTGGAACACTCGTCATACAAACTCCAGTAGTGAGAGGGTTGAATACTTGGCTACCGGAGCTCCAGATCCTAGACGTAGTTTTGCTGCTGTCCCCATAAGCAACGGATCATAAGAAAAAAGTAAGGAAATGGGCGGTGCGGATTTCATCCTCAGAAAATGTACTGTATTTCATGTCAAGCAATTTCAACCTACGGAGCAGCCTCTCTCATAGAAAACAGTCCTAGAGAAAGACTGGAGGAGCATTGTAATTGTAATTTTCTACCGTTAAATGCAGTTTCTGAATACCAAATCCGCAGCGCTCATTTCCTTGCTTTTTTCTTATTACAGTACTACTAGCAAAATTGAGTTAATTTGAAATATTCTAATCTGAATACAATGTTGACACAATGGAGATTATTCACTAAATGGAGCTAGCGCCGACTAGGGCTCTATCGCACGGAAACCTCCACTACGGCAGTTTAATGAATACCACCAATGAGTAAGAGTGTTTTTTTTAAAGAAACAGCAGGTGTTCTGGAATAAAAGGTCATGTCCGTCCCATTTTTTAGCCCATTAAACGTCAAGATCAATTGCCTTACAGAACTGAAGCTCTCAAAGATTATCTGAAATCCATTTTAAGATCTGTGGCATTTAGTAGTGGTTTACCCACTCGTCTGATTCAATAAACCCCCTTAAACAGACTTGTCACAGTCCAGCAACCAAATGGATACGTTTTGTGAGTCTTGGTAAAGAAAACAAGAACATTTTAATGGTTACTTTGGCTGTAAAATGCACAATTTAACTGGAGTTTTGTAAGGCATTTAATTCTGGGAATGAGTGAAAAACCAACTCCCAAAAGGAGCACGCTCACGACATTCAAAATTGTAACAATCCTTCTTACATCAAATCCATGCCTGGCGCTAGGACTGTATATGTACACGTGTAGAAGGAAATTGGGAGCCCTAAGGGGAGATTGTTGCACTCCCAGTTATTCAAATTGATAATCGGGGTGAAGGGCTAACTTCTAACTTCCATCTATCTTGACCTTTTATGGTGGTGTTACATGTAGTAGAAATGATCCACCTTCTGGTGACAAAGCATAGTGAATTCCTCTGGTAGATGTCAATGTTGGAGACATTTTTGCAGGGCCTACTAAAAAATGGATTCTCCTGGGATGAAAAAAAATAAATATATCGAAAAAATTAAGTAAATTAGTATAGTAAAAACTGATTCAAGTGTTTACAAATCTAGGAGCTTGTGAAAAAATGAAAGTGGTTTCCTCCAAAAACAAAAAAATTGCAATGGTGCCACATGCGCTGGAGACAATTAAAAGCTCCCAAAAGCATTTATTACAGTGGTAGGCTACCTGAATTCTTTCACAAACCTGGATTAAATGTCTTTTATTACAAAGCAGGAGATCAATATTGAAGGGGTCTCTGATTTAGAATTATGCAGGCCACAAAAGTGAGTTAGATGAACATTGTTATCTATCCTGTTGCTAAGCAATGTGAGAGTTGGACACATCTGCACTAAAGAAGTAGTGGTAGAAAAGAAAAATCTTCTGCCACTTAATTTGCTTTAAATTACCTAAAAGTACTTACCCACCCTACCACAAGTTATCTACACCAATGACATCATATTAATAAAATACATCATTTACAGACGTAGCAATACTTACTGTCCCCAGTGCCGGGGACGAACAAGCAACAATCTGTGGCGCCGGGGGAAGCGTCTGCCGCGATCGCGCTGCGGTGGGTCCATGCTTCTCAACCACCGCAGTCGCTGCAACACCGAAGACGCCAAGTCTTGCTACATCTTTTGTTTACTCTGTTTTGTTAGTCCGGCTCATTAAAGTGCGAGAACAGACCTTTCAACCAGTAAATTCCAACATTACTCAAAAAGACATCTTTTAGACAAGCCTTCCCCTCTCCTTATACCCAACTATACTGGATAACCTATTTAATTTGTGGTGAGAAGCACATTGTGTCATATCTCAAGAACGGACCAGCTCTGTCATGAAGTGTATGCCAGTGAGGTGTGTTTATGTTTTTTTTAGTAGTGATGTTGCATATATAGTTCTCACTGAATATGGCTAGGTCATTTATTGATTATTCCTCAAAATTGGTCTCGCTGGGCTGGATCAAGAAACAGTGGCTTATATAAAATAATTTTAAATGTCACCAAAAGGCAAGAGAAATACTGTCATAATTCACTAGTAATTCAGTTACTGTAGCATTTATGAGCCGATTTTACACTGATTTCACCTCAGTCTAATGAAAGGTGTTTGTTGCCACATCAGTGACTTTTTTTTTTATCAGCAGACTGCGAGTAGAACAGCTGAGACTTAAATGGTCTGTATTTTCCTCCAGTCACTTGGGCTTAGAAACCTGCGCTAATTAAAGCATCTGGGACATTCATAACATGCTCTAGGTTCATATTATAAAGCGTACTTGCTACATACCATAAATACAGTTTACAAATGTGCATTACATCCATGCTGTATGAATCCTATTCATGCTTAAAGTAACTTCAATATTGTATTTTTTTTTTATGGATTTGAAAGGACGTAAACCTTTGTATTTACCTGAGATTGCATAAACGCAGAGCTTTCTGGGATGCAGTACAGCAAGGTGGAAAAGTTCTGTACCCCTGTGAAAGAAAGTCAAAATGTACCAAGAGGTTCGCAATAAAAATAGAATTCAAAAAAGAAAGAAAAGGTAATGTAATGGCAGATCTCAGGCAGTATAGTTCACAAACTGCACCTTTGCGTGGGTGGTATAGCTGTCAATTAAAGCCAGCGCTTCCAAAGTCACTTCCCCCACAATGCTTTGCATCCACAGAGGCAAACCATTGTGGGGTGTGACTTTGGAAGCTCTTGCAGTAAGTTCCAGCTATACTACCAATGCTGTCTGCACACAGTGAGGTGCAGTTTGGGGCCTTATTAAGTGTGTTCCCACCATGAGTGCAGGACACTATATTGCCTGGGATCGGCCAAACAGTTTTGTTAGCAATTGTAGTATGCAAGGCAATAAAATGCTAGGAACTAGTGCGCCGTCTTTCCAAGTCCTCGGTTGATTACATTTTGTTTTACAGTGAATTACGAACATTAAAGAAGTAACAGCAAAAAGTAAAAGAAGTTACCGTAGTACTTCAAAGTGCATCCAGAGAGCCTAGTAACCAATCTTAGCAGTGCAGTGTGCAGACGCTTTACTGTAACGCCATGTCTCGTTTTCATAATTTGTTAATTTTTCATTAAGTATGCTTATTCTATATATATATATATATATATATATATATATATATATATATATATATATATATATATATATATATATATATATGATGTGGTGGGTGTTAGTTAGAGCTTACTGGGAATGTGTGTGTTAATTTAATTCCTAACTGGCAACAGTTGGTTGGAGGTAAGTGACCCCTCCTCCCAGAGCTCACCCCTCCCCACCTTTTTAACTTGGGAGGTTCTAGCATTTTGCTGTGTGGGGACAGGACTCACTGTGGTTGTTTCCCCTCATACAGAGGTAAAAGGAAGGGTTCACAGTTCAGTGAGAGGAGGGGGGGGAGAGGAGGGGGGAGAGGGACGAGAGGATTGGGGGAGAGGGAGGGAGAGGGGGTTGAGGGAGAGAGGATGGGGGTTGAGGGAGGAGAGTGGATGGGGGGGCAGGATTGGGCAGAGAGGGAGGATTGAGAATGGGGGGGAGAGAGCGAGGCTGGGGGGGGAAGAATGAGGATCGGGGGGGAGAGAGCGTGGATGGGGGGGGGGAGAGAGAATGTGGGAGACGGAGGAAAGAAAAAAAAAAGGGGGGGGGGTCGGGGCACGTGTCCCGGTTTTTTACATTTGAAAATCTGGTCACCCAAAGGAGGGGGAGATCTGATGATGATGACGACGATGAGGGGGAAGAGCTGATGATGAGGGGGAGTGAGCTGATGATGAGGGGGAGAGAGCTGATGATGATGATGATGAGGGGGAGAGAGATGATGAGGAGGAGGGGAGAGAGCTGAGGAGGGGAGAGAGCTGATGCCATGGGGAGAGAGAGCTGATGATGAGGGGGAGAGAGAGCTGATGATGAGGGGGAGAGAGAGCTGATGATGAGGGGGTGAGATGAGGAGGAGAGCAGGAGGCGGCGAGATGATGATGAAGGAGAGAGATGATGAGGAGAGCAGGAGGGGGAGAGATGATGAGGAGGAGGCGAGATGATGATGAGGAGCGGGAGAGATGATGATGATGATGATGATGAGGGATGACGACAAGGAGGGATGGGGAGAGATGAGGTTGGATGATGAGATAGAGGATTGGGGGGAGGGAGACAAAATTGCAGTCAGTATTAATATTAATGGGGCCCTGAATTTTTTTTGCCCGGGGGCCTGCGAATGTCTAGCTACGCCACTGCATGCCTTTATAGGTCATGTATTATGAGATTATACAACACTGGACCTATCTTAATCTATTTTTTCCCTTTTATTTGCACACACAAAAAAAAATAGGTCTGAGGCAGCGTAAACCTCTGATTAATAATCTGCTCCAGATATAGGAAGATTAGCAAACAAGTTTCTGACAAAGCAAAAAAATAAGCAATTGCACCAAAAATCATTTTGTGTTGCTACATTCCCCCTTTTGTCAGATTTCCATCATTGGGGTTATGGTTTTATCATGCCAAACAGGCTGTAGGATGACATTTTCTGTTTCCAAACCCCTGAACTCCCCAGACACTGTGCCAAATGATGCAAGCCTGTGCCTTGAGAAATGAAGCTGCAGCTATGCTACAACCCATAGTTAACCCATACACCAGGGGTGGTCAACTCCAGTCGTCAAGGGCCATGAACAGGTCAGGCTTTAAGGATATCCCTGCTTCAGCACAGGTGGCTCAATCAGTGGCTCAGTCATTGACTGAGCCACCTGTGCTGTAGCTGGGATATCCTTAAAACCTGACCTGTTGGTGACAATTGAGGACTGGTGTTGGCCACCCCTGCCATACACTAAACTAGCGATGCGCAAACTGGGGGACGCGCAAGATTATTCAGGGGGGGTGCGGCGGGATGCAGAGGCCCGCGCTCTTCCCCCAAGGCATTTAAAATAATGTCGGGGAATCGCGTGAGGCCTCTGCAACTTCACTTACCTTCTCTTCGGCGACGCGTCGCCATGGCAACGCCGCGGGGTCATGTGACGTCACGTTGGCGACATCATTTGACGCCGGGAGCCAGAGAGGATGTAAGGGAGGGGGGCGCGCGAGCAGGGAGGGAAGCAGGAGGGGGGCGCGAGCAGGAAAGATTGCGCAGCGCTGCACTAAACAACAGTGATGGCAATATATATATACACCTTACTTACGAAACAAACTTTCCCACTTCCAGCTGGAGGACTGAATCCCGTAACTGAACCTCTAGGAGTAAATCTTCAGCCTCAATCCCTTCTCCGGCTTTCAATGGATGAGGAGAGAATATGCGAATGAAACCGCTGTAGCTGCCCACGATTATTTTGTCTGCGGAAGTAGAAAAGGGAATTTTCGAGTAGGGGGCAGAACCCCTCTTTTCCAGGGGGGTCACAAAGGACAGACACAAGCAGAACAGCTCAAATTATTCAGTACAACCACCAGGAAACGTCTGGGTCTTATTCCTATTGTAGCTAAACACATTTTTCCATTAAGACACACGTCTTGTGAAAGTGTCTACACATGACATAGTCCTTACCTTCTTCTGCATTTAAATAATACATAGTGAATGTAGGAGCTGAGTACTTAATCTGGTGCCCCAGTGCTTCGTCACATCACTATGTAATGCTTGGAAGAAATACTATCAAAAGGTGCATTGTTGGGGTTATGTATCAAACTCTCCCGGGTGCAAAATTGGAGCACAGCTGTTGCAGAAATAAGAACCAGAAAAAGAAAAGCAATATAATTTCTTACTTTGCAAAATCAGGTATTTTATTTTACCCCACTTTTACCCTTGTTTTGCAGCCGGGAGAAACTGAACATCACCCCTTGGTTTCATTTGAATTCTCCAGTTCAAGTGGGGACTGCATTGCATACCTGCATTTATAGACTACCACATTCAACAAGACAACATTAACCACCTTCAAGCAAAGGGCAACTTTCACACTATTGTTGATAGCCGCCTTTAGCTTTTCTAACCCCAAGTTGAACTCATATACGTATATACCATATGCGCTACGTAGACAGTGTTGCAGTGAATGCAGTACTGCAGACAGACTTTTTCAGGATTTTGTTCCTGATTAAACCCCCATTTCAGGGAGATAAAACGACTTGCTCATGGTCACAAGTTGCTGACAGGTATCTTTTTTTTTTTTTATGTGTGTTCATCCGCTTCAAAGGAAAATGCCACTAGATCCCTACTACTGCTTTACAATTAGTGAGAAAAAAGAATTGGTTATCCCAGTGAACCACATACATTAAGCTCATACAGTGGCGGCCGCCTTTAACCTCCTGCGGCCGTTTCCCCGCGATTTTTTAAATCGCAGGCAGATGCGGGCCTGCGATTCAAATGTAAGTGTGATACTATTCGTTATAATATAACTTATATTGAACTAACAATGTTGCACTAAGAGTGTGTTCTTATATTGAGGACAAACGCGCTGTGTCCACCTGAGCTGACAATCCATCGGGTTAAACCATTGCTGTTGATTCACTGGGAAAGTGTGAGTCCCCATTTCTGTTTTTACCAAAGATGTCTCCTATTTAAGAAAATACTACACTATATATTGTTTATATTTTTTTCATATATGGTGGTATCTGCGCTCCCCAAAACTTACCTTTGAAGATCTGTCTAAGGAGAATTGGATCGTCTCTACAAAAGGGTTGAGCTGCGATTTTATATCACTAAATAACCTTAACAAACACATTTGCACGGATATATTTTTTATTGAGCACTATATACAGTGTTCGACAAACCTATACATTTGCTCGCCCCGGGCGAGTGGATTTAACCCCCGGGCGAGTAAATATTGGCCCAAGCAGCACACGTTTGGTACTAGGTGGCGAGTAGATTTTTTTGTGTGGCGAGTAGATTTTTTGGTGATTTGTCAACCACTGACTATATATATTATTTTTTGTATTGATTAATACAGTTTAATTGCACTTGATTTTCTCTCAGAAAGGAGCGCCTATAATCACACTTTTTTTCTTTGAAATATATTTTCCACCTAATTTTGCACACATGATGACATCACTTACAGAACTCATCCATCACGTATATCCAAACACCTTACAAAATTACACAAATCACCAATGGCTATGTGAACGAGCCATCCTTGCAGCTAAAAATAATTCCTTTAATGACATAAATAATCAAATTCAAGATATGCTTCCAGGACCAATAACTGAATTCAAGTCCATAGATACGGTCGTAGATACGGATGAAGCCGTTAACAATCCCACTGAATTCCTAAACTCACTGGAGCCATTTGGAATGCCACCACATCGGCTTAGACTCACACTTGGATCCCCCATCATGCTACTTCGCAATCTCAACACACCTAACCTTTGTAATGGAACAAGACTCTGCATCAAAACCTTAATGTGCAACCTCATTGAAGCTACTATATTAACAGGAAAGGCCAAAGGAGATGTCTTCATACCCCACATTCCACTAATTCCTACAGACATGCCCTTCAATTTCAAACTCCTACAATTTCCAGTCAGATTCGCATTTGGTATCACCATCAACAAATCCCAAAGACAGTCAATTAAGTGCACTGGTATCAACTTAGAATCACCATGTTTCTCCCATGGACAGTTATATGTGGCATGTTCTAGAGTCGGATCACCACATCACTTATATATCTTTGCTCCAACTGGATCAACTAAAAATGTTGTTTATAAACAAGCATTACAATAAACATAAACTTAAATTATATTTGATTATTGTACTTTTTATTTTAAACAACATACATTTATTTTACCCCTTTACATCCCGGGCAACGCCGGGTCTATCAGCTAGTACATACATACATACATATATAATACATACATACATACATACATACATATACACACACACAAGCACACTACTCTATCCAAGGTATGAAATCTTAGGGGTGTGAATGTAATTTCTACCTTCTGACGGGGAGACCGATATTATACTTGTGGTACGGAACTCAGACTATTATCCTCTTGCTGCCAAATGTCTCCCAATTCCTCCCAAAGCTGTTCAGCCAAAGCTACTGGTCACGGCTGATGATTAAAGATTAGAGTGACCAAGCTCAGCTCTTTGGCAGGACACAGTGAGCAGAGGTGGTGGCAGTAGGGGGAGAATAGGGAAAGTGAACCTATGCCACATTTCAGCACACCATGTTTCCTGTTTTTTTTTTGTGGTGGGAAAAGGCATGAATTACCCAGACTGTGAGCCATATTTACATAGCATGACACTTTCCAGCCTATAAATCTGTCCCATTTTTGGACATGTATTTATTTTTTAAATAGTCTTATAAGGTTAGCCCCAGTGTTAAATAAAAATATGACTTTTTTAATGGATACAATACCACTACTTTTTTTAAGGCACTTTGACAACTAATTATAATGCGAAAACCATTCACAACAAAACAACTGGGTTTACCTTGACCTGAGCCGCTGTTGTCAACATCAGCCACACACAAACATCCTTGGTCAAATTCTTCTTTATCTCCCAGTGTGGTGGACCACCAGTCTCGAGCTTTGAATAAAGACATTCTCGTACACTCTAGAAAAGAACAGGACAGCGTTTTTGTTAAATCCTCTCACTCTTCCAATCTCGTTATCTTCAAACAGAGGTCAATTAAGAACACAACAACGTATTTCCTCACAACTATGTTTAAATAAAGTGGCAAAACAAACCTCAAGCATTTCATATATTTTTTAGTATGCTTTATAAATATTTTACTTAAGATATGTACTGGGGCAAAAATGAATGCAATTATACTACAAGAATGCAAAAACAAAAATGTACTCAGTTCAAAATATTGTAAAGAGAATTAAATTCTCACTTCAATGTTAATTATTTATTCTGACGAAAGGTACATTAACACTTAACTAGCAAATTAAATGCAATAATTATTTCTCTTTTTTACTATTGTTTTATTCTATGTACTTTAAAATGTTAGTACTTATTTTTTTGAATGTATCTGTATGCCTCATTTATTTTGACGTATTCACATCTTACAAAGTATAATGTACAACCGCATAACGTACCATTTTTTTTCACCAGCTGGTACAAAAAGCATAAAGTACAGTTAGGACCTGCATACTGGTCATGCTGTGATGTGGCTGCAGGCTTATAATGCTTTGTCAAAGGGTTTAACTAAATGACCCTTATTCATGAGAATACTAACTGAAGTATTTAATTATGTATTTTGTCACATTGGATGTAGTATTGGGAATTTTTGTCTTTTGTTGTATACATTTGGCCACGCTCCGTAGCACTCCTTTTGACACACACACACACACACACACACACACACACACACACACACACACACACACACACACACACACACACACACACCCATGCATACACACACACACACACAGTGGTGGGTTCTGGGGTTAGACTGGAATTGTGTGTTGATTAAAGTACAGTTGACACAAACTGTTTTTCAAAGTTTAAATTGCATATAGTTGCAATTGAGTTGCAATTGCAAATAATATTAACAAATTGCAATCACAATTTTTAAAGCTCGGCTGAAAATTCCACCTTTTTAAAGGAGGCATCTCATTAAATTATCTGCACGTACACTACTGACTCCAAATGCACGTGACCTCCCTGATTTGTAATACATGCACTTCTACTATTACTGTGTCTAAGGCTCCAAATCTACCGTTTAGATTGTAAGCTCTTCAGGACAGGGGCACTGTCATGTTTTCATTTACTTGCTGCTCTCCTCCTTATTGTTTGTACTATATTTTCCCTGTATTGTAATATTGTCAAGCAGTGTGTGTGCTGTTGGCGCTACATAAAGAAAAAGCCATGTGAAGCCTGAAACGCTGCTTACTTTCTAATCTAGATGTTCCTCTTGGTGGATTGAAAAACCTGTTTTGTATTTTTCTAAACCTAGAGTGCCATGGCCAATTCTCCTTCTGTATAGTATATTGGTCTGGGGAAGATGGACTCGGACCACCAGCATGCACCCACTGATTAAGCAAAGTATATATATATACAGTGTTCGACAAACCTATACATTTGCTCGCCCCGGGCGAGTGGATTTAACCCCCGGGCGAGTAAATATTGGCCCAAGAAGCACACATTTGGTACTAGGTGGCGAGTAGATTTTTTTGTGTGGCGAGTAGATTTTTTGGTGATTTGTCAACCACTGTGTGTGTGTATATATATATATATATATATATATATATATATATATATATATATATATATATATATATATATATATATATATATATATATATATATATATATATATATATATATATATATATATATATATATATATATATATATATATATATATATATATATATTATTATGTCCTGATATGTAAAACCATCGAATTCAAAGAGGGTGTATTTTCTTTTTCACACAACTGATATATATATATATATATTCTTGAATATATAGGAGTGATTGTACCGCATTGTTGCTAATATATACATATTCCTCAGCAGACTGTTACAGTACTATCTTTATTCGTCTAGTCAATGCAGAACGGTTTTAAAATAAAAATGTAATTAAACAATGCAGTACGCCACTAAAACAGTGTGGTAGTGTATTCATGCACATCTACAATCTTTCCATACCCATTGGTCATCTAGCAGCAGTTTTAGTGCAGAAGAGAACTAATGTGTTTGAACCATTTGTGTGTTTTTATTACACAGGCTTTTTAATCATTTTCAATGCTGTACTAAGGGGCTGTTTCCTCACTATTTGTGAGTCACTCTTCTGCTACTAAGCAGTCAGGTTTCATCCCTCTCCACTATGTTTCAGTTTTTGTATAGAGCACTTTAGTCTGTTTTATATGTTGCGTCACCAATGTTAGTAGTTTATCACTTTAACATCTTACCATTTATTTTATATGATAATAATAAAGTATTACGTATTAATTCATCATTACATTAAAATTCCAACGAGTGCTGTCAAAAGGGTGTTCTTGTCTCCTAGTTCTCAACTTTCCCTTATCCCCTTTTGCACCGTTGTAATCACATTCCATTATTATTGGCTGATGCCAGAGTCACTTTCCCTTCCCCTATTTGTATCTATAATAATTATAAAGTTCAATATCTGTTGGTGTGCTTGTTTGTTTTGTTAAAGTAGAAGAACTGCTAAGCCTAATTTCTTTTAGGACCACATTTTGAAGGCAACCAAACTATTAAGGGGGTCCATCCACAATTCATACATGAAACTAAATGATAATCAAGGTGCCGTGTTATGCTCTATATTTTTGCTTTTTTAAAGGTCCTGTCACGTGGCCAATTAAAAAAATTTTTATATATATATATATATATATATATATATATATATATATATATACACACACACACACACACACGCATACATTTTAATCATAAAGTGCTTTCAATTTACCGTCTTTCCTCCCAGTGGCATACACCTCATGGTCGCCCATCAGTAGTTTATATTAAACTAGCGGAATTATCTTGCTTTGCCCAGATTTCAGTACTCAGGAGTCATAAAGCCCGGCTGCACATGGGTCTCTCTCTATTCCTCAATATTACCTTATGATGTCCCCAATTCTTTTCACCTCTCTCTTCTTTTCCAGCAGAATGACCCGGCCTTGCTCCAAAGAAGGGCGAGTTCAAAATATATATTTTTCAATTTCTAACAATAGTTTAGCTAAAACATGCTAAGCTTCTATCTGTTCTCGCAACTGTGGACTCCTGTCTGGACCCTGCTCTTGGCCACCCTCATCCCCATCCTCCCTATAACAAGCACGTTCTCCCTCGCTGTCCTGGGACGTCCACCTCCTCAGCCGCCTCCTATCTACCATCCACAATTTCTCTAAGCAAGTCACTGGGTGTTGTACCTGGTAGGCTTAATATCTGGCATGTGACATCACACTGGTGACATCATAATGAGCTGCAGACATCTTGTACAGCTGAACCATATATACTACTATTATAGTATGTGATAGATATAAACATATTTACACACAAAAGAGGTCCTGTATAAAGCACTCAAATTGATGAAAAATTAGATGGATTTTATTAATAACACAGAAAAAACAAAAACATATCAAATATAAGTAAAACAAGGAAAACCACTAAACTCCTAATTACTAATGCTGCAAATTATATGCAAATGTATATAACTGATATAGACCAAATCAAATAAATATATATACATATATATATATATATATATATATATATATATATATATATATATATATATACTTGTAATTACTTAATAAATGAAAAACACTTGTGCTAAAAGGCATATACAGGGGTATACATACTAGTGAAGACATACAAACTGGGGGAAATAAATATTCCCCATGGATGTAAATAAGATTTGCCGGTCAGTAAATACCCCTGCCTAACAAGGTATATGGTGGAACATATTGCATGAGAATGTAACCATCAGGTGGATAAGATGGGCAAAGGGTAGAAAAATATATTGAGATTTAACCCTAACTGCTCAGGATCCGAGTAAGACTACCAAAGACCAGTCCCATATCAGATAATAGTAAAGATACTAGAATGTCCAGATCCCATACTTGTAGCATACATATGTTTGTGGTGAGTTCACAGTACTATGAATGATAAACATATCACAGGATTATAGCACTTGGTGAAATTCATGGTTAAAATCCGCAGCAGAAAAAAATTGTGTGATACTCATCAGCTTGGATGGTTTCCTCCGGTTATCGATAGGCGAGACAGCCCAAAGTATAATGAGAGATGGTTATACAGTCCTAAAGGGCAAACTCGCAAACTGGGACCGCAATGCTCTGTTACCAAATGTAAGGCTTGCTACTTGCACGGCGCCGGTACTGAGCGTGAGGGAGCAGTGAGTCTCCAGCAGATAAATGCAGCTGAGAGCGGTCAGCACCGGTTCCCTCCATGGCATCCGAACCATACGCTAATCAGCCAAGAAGAGTCAGAGGAGCAGCGGCAAACACCTGATGAGATCAGCGGAGATGCGGTCTCGAGCAGGAACTCCGACGGCCGTTTCACGGTAAGGCTTCTCCGGGAGTGTGATCACACTATGATTAGCGTATGGTTCGGATGCCATGGAGGGAATCGGGTGCTGAGCGCTCTCACTTTTGATCCTATAGATAGCATGGCAACTTTTGTGGCACTAGGATTAAGCGTGTGAATTTGTATAGCTGGACAAACAAAAAAAACTTTATGAATTATACTATTGATATTGATTTAAGAACAATCTGTGCATGGACTATTAAAATATGATGTGTGAGTTTACTAAACACCTACAAAAAACAAATTTGCATAACCTACTCAAAGCAAACTGACTCACATTCTATTGTCTAAAATAAAACCCAGCAGCATCTAAAGGTAAGGTGGAGAATCATTAAGGCGCCGATGTGAAACCCTGAGCCGGTTTGACTGCTGTAAGTCAATAGCGCTTAAAGCTGCAGTTCAGGCTCCCGGTTTTTATTTTTTTTAAAGTTTTTTTTTTTTACTTAAATAGTTTCAGTTGTGCAATCTCTTCTTACCTAAAAAAACTGCATAGCTGCGGTCAATTCGTTCTCCGTCTATTGATTGGCAAAGTTTGGCGACATCTTTAAATATGGGGAATATAAATCGTTGATATAGAAACAAGCATGCTTGTTAAAATAGAATACAAGAAAATTGGTCTTTCAAAGTTGCTTTTTTTAAAACAGAAAATGCTAAAAGTATTTTTTCTTACTACAGAACTGATTTATTAAAAAAAACACATGCAGGATATTGCATGAACTGCAGCTTTAATGCCAGATTGGGTGCAATTCATGAATCCCAGCATACAGTATGTGTCCCCTTGACTTCCACTGAAAGAATCTCCCCCACTACAACAAAGTAACAACAACTCTCCTGTGAATAATCTTACATAACAGCTGTGCGACTGCGTCACTGAAACGGGGACTCCTAATTAATTTGAAAGCGTTTTATAATAACACTGAAGTAGGGCTAGATCTAAAACAGAAGAAACATTTTGTTCATGCATAAAAAGGACTGCACATTTTGTGATGAACTTTAAAATTAATTTGGTTAAGGATCAGCACATGTAATTCAGATTATTATCTGACTCACAACCACATTATGGCAACTACACAGCACACACACAAGGGATTTCAGCATTAATGACCAAATGTATTAAGCATTTCTCTACTATAGCACTAGAAGACATCTACAGTCATTGGCCTAGAATTATCAATGTTTGATAAGGTACAAATGCGTTATTACCTTGGGGGGGGAAAAAATTATTTTTGTCATCCAAGTTATCATTGTTGCATCGCTAACAAATAATGCATTTTTCCATTAAAAATATCAGAACTCACCCAAAAATGTGGTAATAAAGCAATTTTTACCCTTATCAGGCCAGTCATCATTTCCCGATCTTGATTGGAACTTGATTACCGGCATAAATAGAGCCATTTTTATCACCTATTTCAGGCTGACATCAGCCCTATCTTGTCTATGCCTATTGTATACATTGGCCAGAAAAATTACCTAAACTAAGCTGCATTACAGTAGGTGATAAATAAGAAATAATTACAGTACATTACAGTACGTATTAAACCCTTAGTAGCCTAAGTGGTCAGCTAGTCAATGGTTTCCATGTCTACCTGACCACTAAGTACTACTAAAGGTGTTACATAGTTACATAGTAGATGAGGTTGAGAAAAGACGTAGGTCCATCAAGTTCAACCTATGCTAAATTTAGACAACAGATACTTTATCCTATATCTATACTTATTGATCCAGAGAAAGGCAAACAAAAAACCTCATTAAGGGGAAAAATTAATTCCTTCCTGACTCCAACTATTGGCAATCGGATTAATCCCTGGATCAACATCCTTCCCATGTATACTTATTTGGTATATCCCTGTATACCTTTCCCATCTAAAAAGATGTCCAACCTTTTTTTGAACAAATCTATTGTATCTGCCATCACAGTCTCCATGGGTAATGAATTCCACATTTAACTGCCCTTACTGTAAAGAACCCTTTCCTTTGATGCTGGTGAAATTTCCTTTCCTCCAACCTTAAGGGATGGCCCCAAGTCCTTTTTACTGCCAGTGGGATGAATAGTTCTTTTGAAAGCTCCTTGTATTGTCCCTGAATATATTTGTATATAGTTATCATATCCCCTCTTAGACGCCTCTTTTCTAATGTAAATAAATCTAATTTAGCTAGCCTCTCCTCATAAGTTAGACTGTCCATCCTCTTTATTAATTTGGTGGCTCTTCTCTGCACTCTCTCTAGTTCCATAATGTCTTTTCTTAGGATTGGTGCCCAAAATTGTACTCCATATTCAAGGTGTGGTCTTACTAATGCTTTGTAAAGGGGCATTGTAACAGGGGACTTATCCCTGTTCAGTAATGTGCCTTTAATCTAGCAGTGTGGTAGTTAATTACTAAACACCACCTGCCTGATTAGATTGCTTACAAAAGCCTGCCTTTGAGATAGGAAGTGACTCCTTAGCTCTGACTGAGAGCTGACCTTTGGAGACAGCACATGTCTTGAGCTCTGCCCAGCATAGCCGATTGCAAGACACCAAACAAGACTTCTAAACCTGGATGCTGATATTTTCTGTGCACGCACGGGTGCGGTTCCAGGAGAGCAGAGAAGCTTACTCTACAGAAGCTAACAGATAAGACTTTCATTATTAAGAGACTGCTTATACTGCACCGACACACTTTATTCGAGCAAATACCCGGTATGTACCTGGCAGATACCTGGAATGCGCCGCTCCTCACCTCTGACAAGCCCCGTTGTGTTTGCCTTCCCAGCCTGGGTTCATGCCTGGCTGATGGGCGGCTGATCTGTTAAATGATAATGATTAGGATTTAATAGGCTGCAATGCTTCGCGTGTCTACCAGATGGCATAAATTCATGAATTGTAATGCAGTATATATATATGTAGTGTGCAGTATTGCAGCCAACGGGAATAAAATGCTTCAATCCCTGCCTGGAAAATACCTCAATGCACTCGGGCAGAAAACAGTCACAAACCTCAATACACCCGGGTATACCCGAATTCGTGGGACTAGCCGAGCTCGAATAAAGTGTGTCGCCAGTGTATCTGCTTATTTTCATGCTATGTGTTTGGGGTTGGGAGAAATGGGAAAGGGGAGTGATGTATAATAGCGCTAATGGGGATTACAAACAATTGACCCTACTCTAAGGGTGAGCCCTATGGTCACAAGGCAGCCTGGTGGTAACCTGACAGTACAATCAGAATAAACAGCAAATAAACAAAAGAGATACCGGCGCCTAATGAGTCCAAAAATAATGGAATCCTGGATATCCAGTAGAAATAGTTCCAGTTCCAAGGAAATCAACAGTCTCTGTATCTTGGGGTATTCAGATATGACTTGATGCAGTGGAAGTAGAACATGCAATGAAAAAAGAAATATTTAGTGCAACACAGTTAAACAATTTATACAGACATAATTGCAACTGGCTGACATAAACAGACAAAACAAACAGACACAACTAAACAAACAACACTTAAGCAAAGCTAATGATAAAAGTTATTTATTAAACTAGATGATAAAAAGGACAAATGGCTAACAGACCGCTCCGGTGGGTTAAAACCTAGATAACACTCACAGGACGGCTGCTGGTAATTCGCATAGTACCAATGGGGGCTGGTGACCGCGTGTGGGGGATCCGCTGGGTGCCTCAGACGCCTTGTATTCCTTCTGCGTCTCTCTACTGGCAAAAACCGGAAGTGACGCCGTCCTCGTGGCGGACCGGAAATGACGTTGCCGGATGTGACGTCAGAACCTGGCAATCTCCAGTGGAAGATACAGGAAACGGCGATCTGCACCTCCTTGCCCCACAGTCGTTGGAAGAATGCACTCAGCGCTTGTACTGCTTGTAAATATAAGCCACCAAATGTCCTATATATAGATAAAAAATGCCCTACGCGTTTCGTGCGTCTAAACACACTTCCTCAGGGGATATGAAGTGATGGCAGTGATGCTGGTTTATATACCCTCAAACTTTGCTCCGATTGGTCTGTCAATCAGTGCAATCATGGGTGTAGTCTGTTTAGCATAATAAATCACTGCCATTTGATTCAGCTTTGCATACATGAAAATAACCTAACACAACATTTAACATAACATAAAAACAATGAATAAAAATAGTGACTATTTGGCAATGTATATTATACCAATGATATTTGTCAGTACACAGTAAAAAATATAAAAAAAAACCCATAGTGGGAACATAAAAAGATAAAGTGCTGAATAAAAAACTTTCACCTGGTGTTTATAGGAACACTCCTAGCTCAAAGTCAATATTTAACCCTCTAGGGGATAAAGTTTTTAACTCATATATCCAGTATGCCTCACGCATACTGCATTTTTGTAATCTATCACCACCTCTTGTGCTAGCAGGGATTGTCTCAATGGCCTGACACTTCCGGTTTTTGCCAGTAGAGAGACGCAGAAGGAATACAAGGCGTCTGAGGCACCCAGCGGATCCCCCACACGCGGTCACCAGCCCCCATTGGTACTATGCGAATTACCAGCAGCCGTCCTGTGAGTGTTATCTAGGTTTTAACCCACCGGAGCGGTCTGTTAGCCATTTGTCCTTTTTATCATCTAGTTTAATAAATAACTTTTATCATTAGCTTTGCTTAAGTGTTGTTTGTCTAGTTGTGTCTGTTTGTTTTGTCTGTTTATCTCAGCCAGTTGCAATTATGTCTGTATAAATTGTTTAACTGTGTTGCACTAAATATTTCTTTTTTCATTGCATGTTCTACTTCCACTGCATCAAGTCATATCTGAATACCCCAAGAGACAGAGACTGTTGATTTCCTTGGAACTGGAACTATTTCTACTGGGTTGGGAGAAATGCTTAACTAATGGAGATGTGAACTAATTGCATAGGATTTCAAAAGAAATACTCCCAAGTGAATGGAAGCTTTGTTCCCCCCCCCCCCCCTGTGTTTGGATAATTTCCTGATGAAAAGGAAAAGGCACAATAAAGCCTATTATAATTTCACATTATAAAGCCTCCTAATTGTGTACCTCTGTGAACGTCCGTCTACATATGGTGTCCGAGGTGGGACAAGAGGTGTCCTTGTAGTTAAAAAGGACCGGAGATTTTTATGTGAAATTTTTTTTAATGCTTTTTGCCTACAAACAGTCTGAGAAAAAAATAAAAAATAAAAAAAAACCTCATGCAGCAGAGATCAGAGTTAAAGGGACACACCACTGAAACTTACACTGCATTCAAACTTCAAAACAACAGATGGACTCTTTGCCCCAATCCCAAGAGGAGAGAGACTGCTGAAGCAGCTAAAACTTTATTTGCCTATCACAAAGCGTAATATGGTCATTGAAATTTGGGTTTTGCCTTCCAGCCATAGTCAGGGTTCAAGAAGTGAGTCAGCCCTTAAAAGGGATAGGTGTTTGTTGTTTTCAAAAGTTTCGCTGAAGCAGTGAAGACAGATAGTGACCCACGAGTGGTACTGATTTTGCAAATAAAGTTGCCACACCGCATAGGGCTACCAGCTGTGAATGGAGTATATGCAGAAAAGTGTGAAAATTGATACAAGACTGTGCTGAAGCAGGGGAATTTTTAGCAAACAAATGCTGAGTGTAAAATTGCCCTATAAAGGAAAAGGTTTTTCAAAGCCAATTGCTGAGTGTTGAGTCCCCTGCTAAGAATGTTTTTTTTTCTGCAAGTAAAAAAATATGCCTATTATCTTGGGAGCAAAACAGACACACAAAGTGTGAAGTGTGAATGCCATAATACCCAAAGATGAGACTGAAAATTACTGAACTCAGGCAGAAAACCAAATTCTGTTGCTGAAGCGGAGGGATTGCACCTAGCAAGTACATGGTGTGTAGCAACTGCACATCTTGTATACCTGATAAAAGAAAATGCATGGACAGTACTGCTGATATTGAAAAAAAAAATTTACCCAAGAAAGAAAAGTCTACAGAGATGCCTGTGAGAGCTACGACCTCTACAAGCAAAATATGCCCATCTGTAGGACTACCACAATTGGGGGTTCTAGCAAATACAGTGGCAACAGCCGCAATAGCGCCTCCTGAGGTCAGGAAGAAAATTACACCTGATAGCCTAAAAATGGAGGACAAGGTGCAGCGTTCCTGTAATGAACCCTACCCCATGGAAGAGTGGCCCTTCCAGTCCAATAAAGAGGAAGACATCTCTTACGGGGAACCCAAACCGAGTCACACCCACAAAACACCCCAAGAATGGTGGGGGTGCCTGAACTCGGCACGAACAGAAAAGACCGCTCCCTTTGATGACGAATATGATCAGCAGGAGACAGAGCGGGAGCAGTGGATCACCGAATATTTCTGTCAGCTAAAGCAGCTGCAAGAAAAGCCTGGCGTATATAATGAAGCTGCTAAAATTTCAAATGAAGATGGAGACCCCAATATCCCTGAAGGGACGGTGTCATCCAAATCAAAAAGGCGGAAAAAGAAAAGCAGTTATTCACTTACTGTGGAAGGAACAGACACATCCGCAGATCCTGTGGAGGAAAAGGGGGACAGAGTTGCCCTGCAGCCTAGAAAAAATGGAGAATTCGTCCCGCGGGTAACTGAATATCCAGAGTGCCCAAGGCAGATGTCGTGTACCCCAAAGGAGTGTCTGTCTGGTGCCAACAGTGAGGAACCCTCGGCCAACCATCCCAGGGATGTGGAGTCGGAAACAGTGAGTGACGATCCCTTGACCAGCCCTGAAGATGCACTGCAAGCTGCCAGGCATGACTGTGATCTACTCTGTGAAGAATTGGAAAGGGAGAGAAAAAATAATGCTGAGCTACAGAAGACTGTGCTCGCAATTTACTCTGCGGCCAAGACCGAATTGGAGGATCTCAAGACTGAGCTACATACTGCAAAGGCTACTATTTCCGCCATGGAGGAAAAGCAGAGCCAATCTGATAAAATGGTGGCTACGCTAAAGCGGAAGTATGAGGAGGCACTGAAGCAGATGACAGTCTTCCAGCAAGAGGTTCACACTCTTCGCATAGAGCTGAATGCCTCACAACAGGAGGTCAACAGTGTCCGGATAGAGGTGGACGTATCTCAGAAAGAGGTTCAGACACTCCGCAGAGCACTGGATGCCTCACATCATGAGACCAACAGCTGCCGCACAGACCTGGAAGTTTCCAGAAAGGAACTACACAGTCTCACTGAGGAGCTGGACATTGCTAAAGAAACTATTGGTAATCTTGAAACAGATCTCAAAGTCTCTCAGAAGGAGCTTCAGACCCTCAACCTAGAGAAGGAAGTCTCACGCCAGGAGATGGTCATTCTCAAAGCAGATGTGCGTAAATGGAAGGAGGACTGCAAAGAGGCCCTGAAGAATACAGAGACTGAAAAAGGAGAAAATTCAAGATTAAAAAGAGAACTTAAAACTGAAAGAAGAAAATTTTCAGTTAACAGAAGAAGTCAAGGAAAAGTTTGAGGCAGAGCACCGACTGCAGAACCAACTGCAAGGTCTGCGTACACACCTCCAGTATGCTGAGGATAAGCAGCAAACGCTACAGGAAGAAAAACTGCAGGCTGCTAAAGAGGTACAAGTGCTGCAGGAACGTCTGAATACCCTGTACGTCCCCACAGAGCAGTATGAGGAGCTAAAGGCCCCCCTGCATGTCTTCAGAGCATCGTTGGAAGCGGAGCTTCGATACCAGGTGACTCTGTATGAGAGGGAGCGTGAGAAGGCTCAGAAACTGGAGCAAGAGCTGGAGAGACAGAGAGACTGTTCCATTCCCTTGAGTCAGTACACCAAGGAGAAAACAGACGCAGCGGCAACCTTGACGACAAAAATTACAGAGCTCCAGAATATGAAGGAGACTCTGCTACAGATTCCTCCAATACGGAAACAGGTATTGGCTCTGCCCAAGCACCAGTATCCCACAGTAACTAATGCCCTTAAGGACAAGGGTACAGTGAGAGTTGGGGACTCCACACAACTTCAAAACAAAATTATGAAGTTTGAGCCACCAAAGAAAGCAGTAGCCAAACCTACAGCTGCCCAACAGGCAACAAACAGAGGTAGGAGTGCAGAATCAAAGCCAGAAGAATCCTTAGCTGAAGAAGCCGAACTGGCGACTCCGTGGTGTGGAGAAGCTGCAGAAAGACCACTTCAAGAGCAGAAAACTCTAAGGGCTAGTCCTAACTGCTCTACAACTGTTGCCATACACTTTGTCTACAAAAAGAGGAGTGCCCGACGCAACAGAAATCTCAAGACCGCGCACGCGATAAAAAGACTTTACGTGGAAAAAGTCCTCCTCGAGCGACTGAGGAGTGCTGATCTCAAGCATCTTCGGGAGGAGACAAAAATAAACTGGAGAAAGGGCTCTAATCCCAGCGGGACAGAGGGTTCTCTTCCTCCATCCACTCTCATTCAAGTCACAGAGATATCTAGAATGAGAGTGGAAGGATGGGCTTTGGCCGTGGTAAGCCCGAGCTTCCCACAAACAGGGGAGGTATGTAACAGGGGACTTATCCCTGTTCAGTAATGTGCCTTTAATCTAGCAGTGTGGTAGTTAATTACTAAACACCACCTGCCTGATTAGATTGCTTACAAAAGCCTGCCTTTGAGACAGGAAGTGACTCCTTAGCTCTGACTGAGAGCTGACCTTTGGAGACAGCACATGTCTTGAGCTCTGCCCAGCATAGCTGATTGCAAGACACCAAACAAGACTTCTAAACCTGGATGCTGATATTTTCTGTGCACGCACGGGTGCGGTTCCAGGAGAGCAGAGAAGCTTACTCTACAGAAGCTAACAGATAAGACTTTCATTATTAAGAGACTGCTTATATCTGCTTATTTTCATGCTATGTGTTTGGGGTTGGGAGAAATGCTTAACTAATGGAGATGTGAACTAATTGCATAGGATTTCACTAGAAATACTCCCAAGTGAATGGAAGCTTTGTTCCCCCCCCTGTGTTTGGATAATTTCCTGATGAAAAGGAAAAGGCACAATAAAGCCTATTATAATTTCACATTATAAAGCCTCCTAATTGTGTACCTCTGTGAACGTCCGTCTACAGGCATAATTTTGTTTACTTCCCTTCCATCTATTGCCCGTTTGATGCAAGATAAGATCTTGTTTGCCTTTGCAGCTACTGCATGACATTGGGTACTATTGCTAAGCCTGCTGTCTACAAGCACTCCTAAATCCTTCTCCATCAAGGATTCATCCAATATATCTCCATTTAATTTGTAAGTCGCCTTTTTATTCTTGCATCCCAAATGCATAACCTTACATTTATCTGTATTAAACCTCATCTGCCATTTACCTGTCCACGTTTCCAGTCTCTCCAAGTCCTTCTGAAGAGAAATTACATCCTGCTCTGAATCTATTACCTTACACAATTTAGTATCATCAGCAAAGATGGAGACTTTGCTCTCGATCCCAACCTCAAGGTCATTAATAAACAAGTTAAAAAGCAGGGGTCCCAGTACCGATCCCTGAGGTACTCCACTCACGACTTTAGCCCAACCTGAAAAAGTTCAATTTATGACAACCTTCTGTTATCTGTCCTTTAACCAGTTTTCAATCCAGGTGCATATATTATTACTGTGTCCAATTTTCTTTATTTTGTACACCAATCTCTTGTGTGAAACCGTATCAAAAGCCTTTGCAAAATCCAAGTAGACCACATCAACTGCATTACCCTGGTCTAAATTCCTACTTACCTCCTCAAAGAAACAAATAAGGTTAGTTTGGCAAGATGTATCCTTCACAAATCCATGCTGACTATTACTAATAATTTTGTTTTCCATTAGGTATTCCTGAATATTATCCCGTATTAAACCTTCAAGTAGTTTCCCTACTATTGAAGTCAGGCTTACAGGTCTGTAATTTCCCGGTTGTGATCTAGCTCCCTTTTTAAATATAGGCACCACATCTGCTTTACGCCAATCTTGTGGTACTGAGCCTGTGGAAATGGAGTCCTTGAATATTAAATATAATGGTTTGGCTATTACTGAGCCTAACTCCTTGAGAACTCTTGGATGTATGCCATCGGGGCCAGGTGCCTTATTTACTTTAATTTTTTCAAGTCGCTTATGAACTTCTTCCTCAGTTAACCAATTGTTCATTAATAAGGAGGTTGTGGCTTCCTCCTGAGGCACTACTATTGAACTTGATTCTTCCCTGGTAAACACAGAGGCAAAGAATTTGTTTAATACCTCAGCTTTTTCCTTATCTCCAATAATCTTCCTACCCATCTCACACTGAAAGGGTCCTATATTTTCTTTTCTCATTTTTTTGTTATTAAGGTACTTAAAGAATTTTTTAGGGTTGACCTTACTTTCTATTGCAATCCTTTTTTCATTATCCATTTTTGCTAATTTGATTGCCCTTTTGCAATTTTTGTTACATTCCTTATCATTCTGATACGATGTCTCTGTCCCTTCTGACTTAAAGAATCTAAACGCCTTCCTCTTCTTGTCCATTTCCTCCCCTACCTGTTTATTTAGCCACATTGGTTTTGACTTATTTCTTTTATACTTATTACCCAAGGGTATACACTGATAAGTGTGCTTTTCTAACAATGTTTTAATGACTGCCCATTTATCTTCTACATTTGTCCCTGCAAAAACATCATCCCATTATATTACTACTAGATTAGACCTCAGTTGATTAAAATCTGCCTTTCTAAAGTTTAAGGTCTTTGTTGAACCCAAGTAATCTGTCAAATGAGACCATGTTATGATCACTGTTACCCAAATGTTCCAGGACTTGAATATTTGTTATTACTTCTACATTGTTTGATATGACCAAATCCAAAACTGCCCCTCTTCCTGGTTGGGTCTTCAATAATTTGGGTCAAATAATTGTCTTTAAGCACCCCCAAAAACCTGTTTCCTTTTGTTGTAACGCTAATCTCATTGCCCAAGTCTATGTCTGGATAATTAAAATCCCCCATTATGCAAACATGACCCAGTTTTGATGCCTTCTCCATTTGCAAAAGTATTTTAGCTTCCTCAATCTCACAGATATTTGGTGGTTTATAGCATATTCCCACAAACATTTTCTTTATACTTTTACCTCCACTGCTTATTTCTATCCACAAAGTCTCTACATTTTCATCATTCCCTTCATAGACATCATCCCTTATAAAAGGTTTTAGATCCGGTTTAACATACTGTATAAACATACTCCACCTCCCCTTCTATTTGTTCGATCCTTCCGAAAAAGAGAATAACCCTCTAAATTAACTGTCCAGTCATGAGTTTCATCCCACCATGTTTCAGTAATGCCTATGATATCATACTGCTCCCTTGCAGCTATTAATTCAAGCTCCCCCATTTTATCTGTCAGGCTTCTTGCATTAGCAAGCATGCATTTAAGTTTTTTTTCAGCCTGTACTATTATCTTATCTGCTCCTTCCTTTCTGCTCCCACTTGGTTTAGTCTTTAGAAGTTTTCTAGTATTATCTGTATTTACTATGAGTGTCTCACTGCTTGTCAAACTTGCACTTGCCCCATTCTACCTCCATACCACCTTGTATCCTCATCTATTCCATTTAGTTCATTATCTGTTTCATTCCCCTCCCCCCTCCATCCTAGTTTAAAATCTCCTCCAACCTTTTTAGCATTCTCCCCCCTAGCACAGAAGATCCCTCTTCATTGAGGTGCAATCCGTCCCTAGAATATAGATGGCACCTCTCAGAAAAGGAGTCCTAGTGCTCTAAAAACCCAAACCCCTCCTTCCTGCACCACTTTCTTAGCCATGCATTAACCTCCCTGATCTCTGACTGTTTCCCTGCGGTACCGCATGGCACTGGTAGTATTTCAGAAAATACTACCTTGGAGGTTCTTGCCTTAAGTTTTTGTCCTAGATCCCTGTAATCATTTTTTAGGACCCTCCATCTTTCTCTAACTTTGTCATTGGTGCCAACGTGTACCAAGACCGCCGGGTCAATCCCAGCCCCCCTCAACAATCTGTCTACCCGATCCGCAATGTGCCGATGTGTTAATACTGTATTAACATTGGACTACACTACCTACCACCCATCCCCTTCTACCTTAGTGGCAAATAAAGCACCCTCTTTTCATTAATGGCCAATAGGTATTCAAAAGGTATTTAGGTCATTAAAAAGAAACAAAAAATTACATGTATTAAAAAAAAACAAAAAAACACTACATCACAAATAATTACATTACATAATAAAATAATACATTTAAAACATAACCCCACTGATTGGCACTGTGGCTACCTAGGCCTTCTTAATGGGAGCCTAGATTGCCAATGTTTCTATCAATGGAGATATGTAAAAAAAATAAAAATGGGTTAGTTACGCCACCTGTGATGAAGGCTGCCCTCCTCTTCAGGGCAGAAGCCCCCATAGAACAAATCCAATTAAAGGCCAATGCCAACCCATAAAAATATATATATACATATAAATAAATCCATGGCCAAATGGCCACCCAAAACCATAAACAAATAATCCAGACCCTCTGGCCACCTTAAAAAAAAAAAACAAAAAAAAAAAAAACGCAAAACCATACACATAATCGAGACCTGATTTGTAATCCACCAGCATTCCTTGGTGTCTGATGTTGGATCCTCAATTTGCTACAAAGCCCTCACTTCTCTGTTGATTGAAGAGTCTTCTTCTGTATTTATTTGATTCTATCTTTTTCTTTAATCTTCAGCCATTCAATATTGCCTCTTCTGTAACTTCCTGTTCTGCGAGGGCTCATGCCTTTTGTAGGGTCTGAGTCTTCAAAGAACACGAGTACTGAGGTCACATTGTACAGTACATCAACCAATCAGGTTGGTTGATGTGCCATGTAGTTATCGCTCTTTTTTCTGAAATCATTGATTTTGGGAATGGGACCATGTTTGGTAAAATCTATGATGTTATGTTAAAGGAAGGGATTCCCATGGAATTTGAACCCATCTGATGTTTGGTTGAATTTCCATGTGCTTACCTCCCTTTAAAATTACATCACTCTTTTTGTCCTTGGTTGGCAAAATCAATGATATCATAAAAAGAGCAGGACACAGATGGTACATCAAGCAACCCTATTGCTTGATGTACCATGTGACCTCATAAAATGTTTTCTGTGAAGGCCCATGCCATTATAAAAGGCCTGGTACTCGCAGAAAACAGAAAGTTACAGAAGAGACCACATCCAGAGGCTGAAGATTAAAGCAGAAGATAAGACATCTTTATTAAAGAAGAAATGAAAAGACTAAGAAAATAAATACTTAGAGAAGAAGACTCTTCAATGAACAGAGGATCGAGGGCAAACTAAAGATATGATGTCAGAGACAAAGGATGCTGTGGCCTGGATTATGTGTTGATGGATTTGAGTTTTTTTTTTTTATGGTGGCCAATGGGCCTAGATTATTTGGGGGGAGGGGGTTGTTTTTGATTTTTGGAGGCCGTCGGGTCTTGGATTTATTTGTATTGGGGCAGGGGGGGGGGTTAAAGTTGGGCAACCACCGTTTATTGGATTTTTTTTAATCCGTGGGGCTTCAGCTGTGAAGATAAGGATGGCCTATATCCCGGATGGAGTAAGTAACCCAATTTATACTTCACAAGTGCTTTCAAATGTGGCTATCTAGGTACCCATTGAGAGGGCCTAGACTGCCACAGTCATAATCATTAGATTTATGTTTACAATGCATTTTTTAATTATTTGTAATGTATTGCTTTTTATATTTTGAATGACCAATGGTTAGCCGCCCCGGGGGGAGGGGTGTGGTGAACTAGTAGGGGTTAAACCCTTGTTTGCCTTAGCGGTTAGTAAACCATTGCATGGAAATTCTTTACTAGCCACTAAAGTAGCCAAGGTGGCTAGGTAGTGTACAGTAGTTTATTTGTGTATTAACCAAAACCAGATATGAATGAAGTACGTAGTTCAGTACACATCATTATACTGTACATCATCATATCTAATACAGAAAAATGCTTCTAAAAAGCAGATAGCAATCCCTCCAGCCAATTAGGCGAGGGAAGCCCATGACCAGGGGGCAAGCCCCCTCCCCCCTCACCTCGCTAGGATCTCTGGGTCACCGTCGTGACCCCTGAGGGGGGGGAGGGGCAGGCTAAGGGAGGCTTCAAAAGAGGCAGCCGGGAGCCGAATCTTCCATTCTGCTCCCGGTCTGCAGCGAAATTAGTGTCCTCTCCTCTCGGTGAGTTGTAGTCTCCCTGTGGGGCCCGATCGCAGCGTCCCCCCCCCCCCCCCCGCTTCCGCTATGGCTGTCCAGGGGATAGTTGCGAGGCGGCCGGGGAGTGCTGCCACGGCGGATCCCCCTACCGCGCGCTCCCTCCCTCAGCCTCTGCGGCTGGCCCGCTCGGCGGGCGGGGAGGGGGGGGCCTCCGGAAGGGGGGGATCCGCCTGCCGGACCAAGGGATAGCCAGTGGGGATCCCCCTTACCGCGTAGCTCTCCCTCCATCAGCCTTGGTAGCTGGCCCGCTCGGCGGGCGGGGAGGGGGGGCCTCCGGGGAACGGGGGGGATCCCCTTGCCGGTGTATTATTTATTTATTTGTTTGGGGATCCCCCTTACCGTGTGGCTCTCCCTCCATCAGCCTTGGTAGCTGGCCCGCTCGGCGGGCGGGGAGGGGGGGCCTCCGGGGAACAGGGGGGGATCCCCTTGCCGGTGCATTATTTATTTAAGTGTTTGGGGATTCCCCTTACCGCGTGGCTCTCCCTCCATCAGCCTTGGTAGCTGGCCCGCTCGGCGGGCTTTTATTTAATTGTATGGGGATCCCCCGTGCCACGTGGCTCTCCCTCACTCAGCCTCTGTGGCTGGCCCGTGCGGCGGGCGGGGAGGGGGGCCTCCGGGGAGCGGGGGATCCCCTTGCGGTACGGGCATTATTTATTTAATTGTATGGGGATCCCCCTGCCACGTGGCTCTCCCTCACTCAGCCTCTGTGGCTGGCCCGCTCGGCGGGCGGGGAGGGGGGCCTCCGGGGAGCGGGGGTTCCCCTTGCGGTACGGGCATTATTTATTTAATTGTATGGGGATCCCCCTGCCACGTGGCTCTCCCTCACTCAGCCTCTGTGGCTGGCCCGCTCGGCGAGCGGGGAGGGGGGCCTCCGGGGAGCGGGGGATCCCCTTGCGGTATGGGCATTATTTATTTAATTTGTATGGGGATCCCCCTGCCACGTGGCTCTCCCTCACTCAGCCTCTGTGGCTGGCCCGCTCGGCGGGGGGAGGGGGGGTCACCGGGGAGCGGGGGGTGCGAGGAGAGGCACAACAACCCCCCACGGTGCTTACTGTGCGGGTCCCCCCCCCAGTGGCGCTCCGTCCAACCGTGAATAAAGTTATATCAATGCCCCCCCCTCGCACGCAGCAGCCTGTATTTGGTTATTTGGTATACACTGGATTATAGGGTGTGTATATGGTAATTGTGTTGCATGGTGTATCTTCAGCAGGAGGGGGGGGGGTAGCTTCGCGCAGCCTCAGCGGGCTCCATCTCTCCCTGCTGCCAGGTCACTCTGTCCTCCCTCCCGGCAGCAGCGCGGGGGATGAGCTGGCGCAGGGAGGATTAAGCACAGGGCTGAACATGGGACACCCAATGACCGCGTGGGGGGTCTAGTAACCACCACAGGGTCTTGGGGGAGGCCGTCTGTAGCATAGTCGCCATTAACACCGTTATTGCCCTGTTACCAATGCATGTTTCTTTCGACATTGAATAAAGTTATATCACTGCTATAATCGCCGTGGGGTGTCGCTGCATACCGCATTCGTAGTGATAAATGGCGGTATGTGGGGCATAGAGGGTATACGCCTCAGTGTGGTTATAATGCGCTGTATTCGGGGTATAGGGCATATACGCTGCACTCGAGGTACAATTTGCTGTAATTGGATTACATGGTGTATATAGTGTATGTACTGCTACTTGGATCACATGGCATATGTACCGCATTCGAGGGTACGATGCGCGGCAATTGGGCTACATGGGTATATAGTGTATATACTGCATTCATGGCTACGTGCTGTATTTGGGTTATAGGGTGTGTATATATACTGCATTCGAGGTTACAATGTGCTGTAATTGGTTTACAGGGCGTATATAGTGTATATACTGCATTCATGGTTACGTGCTGTATTTGGATTATATGGTGTATATATACTGCATTCGAGGTTACGTGCGGCGTATATACTGCGTTCATGGTTACGCGCTGTATTTGAACTATATAGTGTTTATAGACTGCAGTCGCGATTATCTGCGGTTTCAAAGGATACGTATATACTGCATTCATGGTTACGTGCTGGGTCCCGAATATAGGGTTTATATACCACATGCGTGGTTACATGCTGGGTTTGGCCCATATGGCGTATATACTGCATGCGTGGTTACGGGCCGTTTTGTGGAGCATATGGTGTGCGTGTACACTGCCTTTGGGGGTCATCTGCTGTATTGGTCCAGCGTTACATACTACATCCAAGATTACGTGGGGTATACGGTAGGTATATATACTGCATTCAGGGTATAACGCATGTGGGGGTTACTCTCACTTCCTGTTCAGCGCATGGCCTGGTATGGTATGGGTAATCCCACTTCCTGTTCAGCACATGGCCCTACTATTGTATGGGTAATCCCACTTCCTGTTCAGCACATGGCCCTACTATTGTATGGGCAACCCCACTTCCTGTTCAGCACATGGCCCTGCTATTGTATGGGTAACCCCACTTCCTGTTCAGCACATGGCCCTGCTATTGTAGGGGTAAACCCACTTCCCGTTCAGCGCATGGCCCTGGTATCGGATGGGTAATCCCACTTCCCGTTCAGCGCACGGCCAGGGATGGTGCAGGTAATCCCACTTCCTATTCAGCGCATGGCCCGTTGAGCGGACAAGGTCGACACGGTCCCGCATGCGAGGACGCGTGGCCCTCACGAAGTAATGAGGGCGCCCCCATCCAGGCTGAGCGCCATGGTAAATGCGCGCGTGCGTATATGGGCACACGTCAATGAGCGCGTGTGTATATGGGCACATGTAGATGCACGTGGGTGTACGTGGGCACACGTAGATGCGCGTGTGTATATACGGGCACAAGTAGATGCGCGCGTGTGTATATGGGCACACGTACATGCGTGCGTGCGTATATGGGCACACGTAAACGCGCGTGCATGTATGGGCACAAGTAAATGCGCGTATGTATATGGGCACACGTAAATGCGTGCGTGTGCATATGGGCACACGTAAATGCGCGCGTGTGTATATGGGCACAGTTAGATGCGCGCGTGTGTATATGGGCACACGTAGATACGCGCTTGTGTATATGGGCGCAAGTAAATGCGCGTATGTATATGGGCACACGTAAATGCGTGCGTGTGCATATGGGCACACGTAAATGCGCGCGTGTGTATATGGGCACACTTAGATGCGCGCGTGTGTATATGGGCACACGTAGATACGCGCTTGTGTATATGGGCACACGTAAATGCGCGCGTGTGTATATGGGCACACGTAAATGCGCGCGTGTGTATACGGGCACACGTAAATGCGCGCGGGCGTATATGGGCACACATAAATGTGCGCGTGTGTATAGTGGCACAATTAAATGCGCGCGTGTGTATATGGACACATGGAAATGCGCGCTTGTGTATATGGCCACACGTAAATGCGCGAGTGTGTATAGGGGCACAAGTAAATGCGCGCGTGTATATGGGCACACTTAAATGCGCGCGTGTATATATGGGCACACGTAAATGCGCGCGTGTGTATATGGGCACACGTAGATGCGCGCGTGTGTGTATGGGCACACGTAAATGCGCGTGTGTATGGGCACACGTAAAGGCGCGCGTGTGTATATGGGCACACGTAGATACGCGCGTGTATGGGCACACGTAAATGCGTGCGTGTGTATATGGGCACACGTAAATGCGCGCGTGTGTATATGGGCACACGTAAATGCGCGCGTGTGTATATGGGCACACGTAGATGCGCGCGTGTGTATATGGGCACACGTAGATGCGCGCGTGTGTATATGGGCACACGTAGATGCGCGCGTGTGTATGGGCACACGTAGATGCGCGCGCGTGTGTATGGGTACACGTAGATGCGCGCTTGTGTGTATGGGCACACGTAAATGCGCGCGTGTGTATATGGGCACACGTAGATGCGCGCGTGTGTGTATGGGCACACGTAAAGGCGCGCGTGTGTATATGGGCACACCTAAATGCGCGCGTGTGTATATGGGCACACCTAAATGCGCGCGTGTGTATATGGGCACACGTATGCGCCATGTGGCAGGACAAGGAAACGGAAGGGACACACCGCAATGGCAGGGGCACATGTAGATGCGCGCGTGTGTATGGGCACACGTAAATGCGCACGTGTGGACGCGCATGTGTATATGGGCACACCTAAATGCGCGCGTGTGTATATGGGCACACGTATGCGCCATGCAGCAGGACAAGGAAACGGAAGGGACATACCGCAATGGCAGGGCATAAGTCCGCAAGCAGGGCGGCCACCCAATTCATCGGTGCCAAGGGGCATGTCAACACGGAGGTTTCAAAGACCATCGCCGGTCACGGACAAGCCAGCGGCAGGCGTCCCCATTCTCTCACTTCAGGCATCAGGGAGGCGGCGTCCGGCACAGGGTCGGCTCAGCAGCAGGCGGCTGAGGCGCAGGCACCATCACCACACAGGGTGGAAGATGGGGCGTTGACAGCACACGGTCACAAGGGGAGACTCGATAACAGAGACCGGGGGGAGGAGGCAGCCATCGCGGTTCCCGATAGGCGGCCGGCAACGCCACCCGGGTCAACCCCTCAGCCTGGCGAAAAAGCGGTCAAAGAAAGGTAAGCGGCCAGCGAAAACTAAGAGGTAGCCAGTGGGAGTCCCCCGCGCAAGAGACTAGCAGTTTGCGCTCCCCCTCAAGTGATGGTAAGAAAATCTCCCCTGTGTACTGGTGCGCAGCTCATGGAGGCAGCATTGTGGGACATAAGGCAAGCCCTATCCCCGTTAGTGGCGCACCTTGACGCAGGGTTATGGGCGTCGGCAAGTGCAGGAAGTCACATTGGGATGACGACAACCGCGCGGGCAGAGTCACCAACAACAGTAGTGACACCAGTGATAAGCGCAGCGCCAGTTATAGCAACGCTAATCGCGTCAGCAGCGGCGATAGCTCCGGCTATAGCGACAGTCGTAGCGCCGGCATTGGGGGCGGCGCCAGCGGAAGCAACGCCTATAGTACCAGCAGCGGCAATGGCCGTGGGTCCCCCGCAAGCTGTTAACAACACACTTCTAGGGGCCGGCGGGCAAACCGGGCAAGCGGAATCACCATCTCCCACGCTTCCCTTTCCTCAGGCGGCATCCGCCTCAGAGGAGCTAGCCATGGATAAGAGGATGCCCGATGCGGCATGGAAGGTCTCTTATACATCCAGACCTAGCTCGGTGGGCTTGCACTTGCTGAAAGAGGGGAAGGACAAGATACGGGCCGGGGAATACGTAGATATATTATCTCTGCTACCAGGCTACGGGAGGCGTTGGCTGCGTCCTCAAAGACGGGGGAAGCGAAGGAGGGTTTAGAAAAGAGGTTTTTCCCGCACACCTTTCGCAATGGGTCAAAGGCATTTGTTATCCTGGCTGGAGTAATTGGGGAGAAGGATCCCCAGGCATGCGCCTCGCTCTTTACTTAGGGAACGGGTTGGTGGACATATGACCAGCGCTTTAGGCAATCAACGAAGGCGCAGGGCGTAAGTTTGGACGCGAGGGCAGCGACACCAATAATCATCGCCAATTTGGCACCGTGGCTAGCAAGGTATCCCAATAGGGAAGCAGCCCAGCTACTCCTAGCTGGGTTTAAGGAAGGGTTTAGGATTTCCGTTTGAATATCAAGAAGGATCAGAACTTAGTCGGGACACACATTGACGTAGCTAGGGAGAAAGTCTGGAAGGAAGTCGAACTGGGGAGGATGGCTGGCCCTTTCAACGGTATTGACCGGGAGTTGTGTTCGGGTCTTATGCGAACTTCGATCAAGCCGCAGCGCTGGTAAAAGGATGGGAGCAGGGGCTTTAATGTCGAAAGCCGACATCAAATCGGCCTTCAGACTCTTGCCAGTCCACCCCGAGCGCTTCCATTTGCCAGGCTACATGCTCGAGGGGCAGTTGTACATAGACTTATGCTTGCCAATGGGAGGGGCGCTTTCTTGTTTTTTTTATTTCGAGACATTTAGCCCTTCCTAGAATGGGTGGCCCGGAAGAGGGTGCAGGCAGCGGGGGTTACGCACTACTTGGACGACTTCCTTTGTGGTGGCCCCAGGGGTTCAGACTTATGCGCTAGGTGGCTGTTTGAATTTTCAGCCTTGGCGCATGAGTTCGGCGTTCCTCTGGCCGACGAAAAGACGGGCATCCAACAACCACTCTTTCCTTTTTTGGACATAGGAATCGACTCGGTGACGATGGAGCGCAGGCTCCCTCTGGAGAAGCTGGTCCCCCTAAGCAGGCTTCTCCACGAATTCATAGCCCTCAAGAAACCATCATTGAGGCACTTCCAGGCGCTGCTAGGCCACTTAGTATTCGCAACGCGAGTAATGCCGGCAGGAAGGGTGTTCGCCAGGCGCCTCTCCGCAGCAACGTTCGGGGCGAGACGACCCGACCACGTCATCCGCGTCACCGCCGAAATCCAAAAGGACTTGGCGGTGTGGCTGCGCGTTGTTAAAGGAGTATAACGGCAGAACCTTCTGGCGAGGCCCCCCCCCCTGCCAACAGCACAGAATTACAGTTGTTTACAGAAGCTTCAGGGTCAGTCGGTTTTGGGGCCTACTTTAATGGGGCATGGTGCGCGGAGCAGTGGCCTCCCCACTGGCGGGAGAAGCCGCTCATTAGGAACTTGGCGTTCTTGAAATTATTTCCCTTGCTCGTCGCAGTGTGCCTGCGGGGTCACTTATTCGCGAATAAGCAAGTAATTTTTTGGACAGACAACATGGGGGTAGTGGAAGCCGTGAACAATTTCGGCTCACGCTCCCCGCCGGTGCTGTCCCTTCTGCGCAGTTTCGGACTGGCATGCTTGCAATTGAACATTGCGTTCAAGGCTCGGCATGTCCCGGGAGTGGCGAATAACATTGCTGATATCTTATCCTGGTTCTAGATGGCGCTGTTTCGGAGACTGGCCCCCTGAGGCGGACCCAATCGGCAGTCCATGCCCTGCAGACCTGTGGGAGCGGGCGACGACCCTTAAGGGCAAGGTGTTTAGTCAAATGACAGCAGAAGGCCAGTGACGCAGCGATATTAGAGGGTTTAATGCAAGCCACAGACAGAGTGTGCCTATCAGGGTCCGAGGCGAAACTTTTCGGCTGACGTTTGCATTGGCCTTCGCAGCACTGCGAGCCGGGGAGCAAAGGCGAGGGAGGGATGCAGTTTGAGGACGGGCTACCAGGGACCAATTTTTTGCCCAGTGAGCACGCTCAGGGAATACTTGGCAGGCAGGCCAGACGGTCAGGGCCCCCTGCTCCTTCACGCGGACGGGGTACCGTTATCTAGATTCCAGTGCCTGCGGGTTTTCTGCATGTGCCTAAGACACCAGGGTCTCGACGAGGCACAATACGGGACGCATTCGTTCCGGATTGGGGCGGCAACGGAAGCATCACGCGCGGGGCTGTCAGTAGCTGCGATACAAAAGATAGGGCGATGGAAGTCTAACAGATACCGGTCCTATACCGGGCCCGCATTATCTGAGATTTAGCGGGCTTCGATAAACCCACTCATCCCCTTAGGCCTTCACAGACGCTTATACACTGGGCAGAGAAGCGGACTTTCAAACGCTTGTTGGTCAGGAGTACAGATTGTCGGGTAGGACAGAGTGGGCAGGATAGTTTGGAGGGGTGCAAGGGCACCTGGCGCCATCGACTGAGCGAGGGTCAAAATATTGAACAAGATGGCGGGAAAGTTCGTGACGCAGTGTGGGGGATAGCAGATCACCCATCCCAAGTCCGACTACAAGTCAATTGGCCTGTTCCGGCCGACGGCACACACTTATCTGAAATAGGGGCGGACTTGCTCAACAATGATTTGCAGGAGGGGTTGGAGAAGGTCCTAGCGGTGTTGGCGGCACGGTCTAATTTAAGGAGGTTTAAATAGAGCCGTGAGTGGCGGCAGTTCGGGGGTAAGTGCTTGTCCTTGCCAGATGGGCTCGGGGCGGGCGTCGCCCGGGGGTAGGAGCGAATGGGCGGGGTCAAGCGAACGTGACACCCGGGAACCCACTCGCGAATACAGCCAGCTCTTTAGGGGTCGGCCGGGTACGGGGGCAGCAGGCCAAGGCCTGGCTGACCCTCTGACCCCACTCTGGCTTGGACTAGCGCTTACTCCAGTATTATGATTGTTAATAAACAAAGCCGCGGCCTTTTATACCTCCAAATCTGAGTCTGTCATTACTTGTCTGTTTATATGTGGGTACCGGTTCCAAGTGGGAGGGGGAAGGGGGTCCCTCGCAGCCTCCCTGGTCATGTTCATAGTGAGCCTCCTACTGTAAAGCAGTTCTGCTCTGTGACTAAAACTGCAGCTGGAGATTTGTCAAATGAAAGGACTCTGTTCTTACCATAGGAATCATATCATTATATGCACAAGAAATGTTTCATTTTTAACTAATTCCTTTGCTGCCAGTAGGGTCTACAACCCATTGGTGCAAAGTGACGGGGTCATTTGCGGTCATGTGATTGGTTGAGAAGAGATCGCATGACCGTCATCGTCCCCAATGGGAAGGAAAATCAAGTGGAGGGGACTCTGATCGGTCTGACCTTTCCGATCTTGTGACATATCATGTACCAACTAGCAACCACAACTGCACAGCATCCCCAAGGTAGTAACTACCAGTATGTTACAACTAGCAAAAATGTGTTTTGATCCTCAAAGTAAAGAACAGGGTGACACAGAATATTTAACAAAAAAAATTAAAAAAAAGGGGGGGGGGGCAATTCCAATTTTGTTCCTATCTGGGCAATTCCATGTAGCCAGCAAAAAAAGTCATACATAAATAACCAAAAAGCAAAGATGCAGCATCTTTTCCCCCCCTCAGGATGTTACTTACAAATTGCATTTTATGGGGCCTGTAAGTGCCGGGAGTGCTTGTAAATCAAATGCTTTCTTTACCTTCAGCCCACATTTTCCTTATCAGACAGCCGATAAAGATAAGGGGAGAGGAAGAGAGGGATGTTTTGCCTGTGCCAACTCTTGTTGAACACAGTGACATCAGAAACAACGGAGTAGCCAGAGTAAATCAAAGTCCTTTTAAAAAGTAAATTAAAAATACTTATGGGTATCAGATTTTGTTTAAATACATCCCCCCCCCCCAAATGCATAAAATCACCCAGAAGTAACTTCCTATACTGTACATGTCACTGCCATCAGTTCACATTGGTCCCGGAAGGGATTGCCCCTTTAACCATTAGGGCCCTTTACAAACTCTAGGTGATCTAATCACATCTCTTGGGTTTAAATATCACCTCTATGCTGACGACACACAAGTTTACCTTTCAACCCCCCTGACCTTACACCTGCTGCACAGACCAAAGTTTATGAATGTCTCCCTTCAATATCATCCTGAATGGCCCTCCGCCGACTTAAACTTAACATGGCAAAAACAAAGCTCCTTATACTTCCTCCCAAACCTGGCCCTACTACCTCCTTCCACATTACTGTTCGAAGTACCATCATTCACCCAGTAGCCCAATAACGCTGCCTAGGGGTCACACTCAACCCCTCTCTCACATTCAAAACGTATCTAAACCCTGTCGCTTTTTCCTCCGCAATATTACAAAGATACGCCCTTTCCTCTGTTATTCAACTGCTAAAACTGTGACTCCGGCCCTCATTCTCTCCCGTCTCGATTACTGTAACCTCCTGCTGTCCGGCCTTCCTGCCTCTCACCTGTCTCCCCTACAATCTATCCTAAACGCTGCTGCTAGAATCACTCTACTCTTTCCTAAATCTGTCTCAGCGTCTCCCCTGCTGAAATCACTCTCCTGGCTTCCTATCAAATCCCGCATCTCGCGCTCAATTCTCCTCCTCACTTTTAAAGCTTTACACTCTTCTGCTCCTCCCTACATCTCAGCCCTAATTTCTCACTATGCACCATCCCGACTCGTGCGTTCTGCTCAAGGATGTCTTCTCTCTACCCCCTTTGTATCTACAGCCCTCTCCCGCCTTAAACCTTTCTCACGGACTGCCCCGCACCTCTGGAATGCCCTTCCCCTCAATACCCGACTAGCACCTGTAAGGAATCGGGGAACACGTCCCCTCCTTTCCTGCTGCTCCACACACTTCCGCGCCGCGTACAGAGCGCACACGGAGGGCTTTTTACTCCACCACGGAGCTTGGCTCCGCCCCCGCACACGTGCCGTTCGTGCACCGCACCCCAGCTGCAAGACAAGTCTGCTAATCTCTCCCACCTGTCTCCTGCACCTTGCAGCCAATCTCTGCCTCCGCGGAGTCCGCGCCACCGCTCCTCCCCTCAGCCCCATTCATGCTTCACTGCTATATAATCTCAGCTGTCTCACTCATTCCTTGTTGAGCATAGTTCATTGACTTTAGGACCTCTCTCTGGATTACCGACCCCAGCTTGCCTCAGACCATCCGCACTTCTCAATCCCTGACCACAGCAATCGGACTATTTTCCTACTGGCTCCAACCCTGACCATGGCACTCTGGACACTGACTACTCTCCTGGCACCTACCTACGACCTCGGCAAGTATCCAGACTAACCCATTCTCTCCAATCCAGACCCGGCGATCTTGACTATCCACCCTCCAGGTGCGCCTCCGATGCTGTGAGTGCGCAGTTTAATACTTTCCCATCTCAGTACCGGCTTGCTCGTTGTGAGCGCAAGCGTTACAGCACCCTCTCTATCCACCTTTAAGACCCCCCTTAAGACACACTTGCTTAAAGAAGCATATGAGTAGCACTGTGGATAATACTATACACGATACATAAAGCTTGATCCCCTGCAGACGCACTTGCCAGAATGCCCTCCTACTGTCTTTGTACGTTCTCCCTGCCTACCAATTCGATTGTAAGCTCTTCGAGCAGGGACTCCTTTTCCACAATGTTACTTTTATGTCTGAAGCACTTATTCCCATGATCTGTTATTTGTAGTTATTTGTTATTTATATGATTGTCACATGTATTACTGCTGTGAAGCGCTGTGTACATTAATGGCGCTATATAAATAAAGACAGAGGATGAGACACGCACTCAATATCAATGGTAATAGAGGTGGGGTACTTAGCTGCCGGTGCGCTGGTCCTGGGGAGCTCCTGTAGTCCCAAATGTTCCAGTACAAAGAAGAAGAAGCAGGCACACGGTCTTACTCAAAAGGAGGTTTAATATGCCATAAAGTCCAACGTTTCGGCAGTCAAATACTGCCTTTCTCAAGGTGAAAGCTTTCCCCTTGAGAAAGGCAGTATTTGACTGCCGAAACATTGGACTTTATGGCATACTAAACCTCCTTTTGAGTAAGACCGTGTGCCTGCTTCTTCTTTGTGCTATATAAATAAAGACATACATACATGGCACATTTCTGATTTTGATCTTGACTCACAGAGAGCTGAGCTTGAAATGTCCCCAAAGTGACAAGCAAAATGTCAATGATGGGGTCAAAAAATAAGGTCCGCAGGGTGCCACTTAATATGACGTTGCCCCAATGCTATGGGGCACTCAAAGGGTTAATGGCAGCCAAAAATGTCCTTGCAGGCAGGTTACTGATCTGAACAGTCCAGGCTACAGCAGTAATACTAATCCATTTAACGCTGCTCAACAGAACAGCCATCAGCAGGACTACAATCCTCTTTACATTGCTTATCTTCTGCTGAATGAAAGAGATGGAGGAGGGGGAGCGACAGGCAAGAAAGATGATCTAAGTAACATATGGATGTGTGGTTAGCAACAAGTCTACTCCTTATTTTGTTATGTAGAATTCAAATACAAAAGACAGAGCAAAATATTACCTGACTGATACACAAGACATAACCTCACTCAACTACCAAAAAATGACAAATTGTATGTGGAAATACATTTCCTTTTTAATCTTCAATTCCAAAAATGCTTTTCTTTTTTTAAAAAAAAAAAAAATTTTAAACAGAGCACCGCTTTTATAGAGGAGCAAGATAACAGGATTACTGATACTTTCCTGTTACACGATAGGACCTGTCTGAGACGTGAATGTGCTCAAGGGATATTTGTGTTTGCTGTACACTGTACAGTGGTTTTTTTTCCCTTTTTTACCCACCATAACTTTTTTAATGCGTGGTTGAAACCTATCCCAGCTTCACATTGCAAAGCCAGTATAACATCCTCACACTGAGGAGACCCAAAAGGTCAAAATAGCTGTCTGGGAGTAGGTTTACTTGCTATGCACTTCTTTAACCCAGGCTGTGCTGCAAAGATGTATAATATGCAGGCATATGTTTATAGGGGCCCATGTTAAAATGGATAAGAAGTCAAAGGTATGCTCATTTGCATGTCATTACCCAGAATCCCTGGCTGCAGTGAAAGCACTGTATGCTAAGAGATAATGGTGAAAAGCAGGCTTGCAGACCTGTCTAAGACTTGTGAATGTGCTCACAAGTGATATTTTGATTTGCTATTACATGATAAAAGGGTATATCACTTACAGATGATCTATCAGTCACAAAGGGGTTGAGCGACATTTCACCAAGATCCTGTGAACATGGCACATTCTTATCTGTAATTAGTAGGTGCCAAAAAGGCTAGGTACCTGGAAAATGAATATAAGTGCCACAAACGTAAGTAAATTGTCAACAACTACCTGAAGAGGCAAACTATCAATGGCCCTTATTCAATAAGCTGATTGGTCCCATTATCTCCTGCCATTAGCCTAAACTCCAGGCTACTCAGAGGAAGTCAGTGCCCCTTGCATTTTCAAAATAATATGAGCTGCCTTATCAGCCTTCAGATCAAACGCTGCATACATACAGTGTGGTACCAGTCAGGCCCCCTATAAGTGATACTGCTCCTACCTGATTCTTACCAATTAGAATCAGTACTACAACCCCTACCTCAAACACACCATCCCCTTTGCCAAAAGGGAGGAAAGCACACCCAATGGTCATGTGGTCTCTTCCACCATGTCCAATAGTCCACTTCTGTGGTGAGGTGCACACTCTTAGTGTGTTAACTACAAAGAGCCCGTCCACTATCCAACGTCCTCTTGGTACTGGTATGGAAAAGCCTTAGTGGAATAGGCTCTACTGAGTATTTTCAAGCTTAACTTGTCTCAGTTGGACTCACTTCTTACTAGACCTCTGCAGCTGCTGAGGTTCAAGTATAACTGGTGCTGCTTTGGAATGTATTTTCTCTGGGATTACTTCAATGGGGCTTTCGTGCAATAGCACCGGATTTGTGCTACTGCAGTTTACTGAATCAAGGCCAATGTGATTTAGATGATAGGGGGCACTATTACACAGACACTCAATAGATGTTAATGTGAAATAGTGCCCAATCAGCACATTCTCATTTAATGAATAAACACCCTTGAGAGATTTTGTTGGCAGAGGAGTAGCTTAGTGTGCTGCCTTTGAAGCGGATGAACCCAGTTAAAATCCTGGTGTAAGCTTTTTGTGACCTCAAGCACCGGAATTAGATTGTAAGATCCTGGGTTAAGGAATGCTGTATCTGTAAAATTACATGTACTACACAGAGCTGTATATGTAATTTTACAGACACAGCATTCCTAGACCCAGGAGCTTACAATCTAATTCCGGTGCTTGAGGTCACAAAAAGCTTACACTGTGTAGACAGCCAACACTATTTAAGAAAAAATAATAATACTTATTATAGTCTTCTACAGGAACGGGAAGCACAGGTCAATAAACAATTATGACACACAATCAAAAAAGCAAAGAATAACTTAATACACTAGCCTGCAAATTACATTTTGTAATGATACTACCGAGTTAATACTATTATTACTACATGAATAAATCCAGGTAGTACTGTGTGCATAGGTCTTAATCTGCTGCAGGCTCCTGGTGCAGACGTGTGTGTGATGGAGAAGGGTAGCAGAGATGGAGAATGGAGAAGGGTAGCAAAACAATGCAGTTATATTATAAAAATCCATTTGAAGTAGTAACACAGATTAATAATCCCCAGCATCAGACTACAAAAATGATGGAGGATGGGATGAATGAGGAGGAAAAGCGCAATAAATCAGTGAAATGGAAATGACACACGCGTTTTGCTTGCCCCAACTGGTACCAAAAGGGTTGAAGATCAGTGGGATCTGACATCTGAATGTGTTTCTGCTCAGATACCCGACACTTTAAGAAAGTCTCTCAGCTACAACACTGCTGCAAAACCAACCCAGGGCTCAACAACTAGGAGGAATCCCACCTAGAGAGATTTACAGACAGGAGACTTTGATAAATAGTCTCTCCTCTCCCCTAAATCTGCACAGCGTCACCGTTCAGTTTATCTTATCAAAATGTACAATGATCTATTTGCTAGAACATGTGTATGTGTGTGTGTGTGTGTGCGTGTGTGTGTGTATACACATGTATATGTATCATCAATCACACATGTACTCCGGTGCATATACTAGTGAGCATTTATTCTCCCACAGGTACATGTGCCAGTGTCACTGTTGGCACAGACATAAGCAGTTGGCTCATTATTACGCACATATATATACACAGATAGATCAGGTGTTGCTGCTGTTACCCGGTCCGTGTCTCCTCTTCTCTCTAGGTGACAGTTGGTGACGTCACTCCGGTAGAACTCTCCCCCACATCCAACCACCTCTCGTCCCTTCACTCAGCCGCCTCCGTATCCGACGCCATCTTCAGTCCGTTGCTCAGGCAACAGGGACAACCAGAGAACGGCACGTGCACTAGCAAGGACCCAAGTCGCCGCCGCGGGGAGATCTGGGAGTTGTAGTTTTTGTTGTTGTTCGGAAAGTGTGGAATTTTTTTGGTTAACTTTATTGAAAACTGACAACGTTACCAGTGCAAATAAATGACAGCTGTATTATGCAACGCCTGATATACACATGGGTAATAGTGATAAATAAAGATCCTTTTATCAATAATCCTCCCATCATCGCTGCACTAACCACTTGGCAATTTATTAACCCTTTACTGTTTTAGGCATACAAGTCGTTTTCATGTTAGTCAAGAGCAATACATTTTGTTAAATAAAAACTGTCAATTACTCTAAATGTCTCGTTTAAATGATATTCAGTTTCTTCTTGTAGTTTGGTTATTGTCCTACTATATTGGCCAACATATAATATGACAGCTCTTTTCAGGGATATTTGGTAGAAATTAAATGAAATCTGTCTCAGCGTCTCCCCTCCTGAAATCCCTCTCCTGGCTTCCGATCAAATCCCGCATCTCACACTCAATTCTCCTCCTCACTTTTAAAGCTTTACAGTCTTCTGCTTCTCCTTACATCATAGCCCTAATTTCTCGCTATGCTCCATCCCGACTGTTGCGTTCTGCTCAAGGATGTCTTCTTTCTACCACCTTTGTATTTAAAGCCCTCTCCCGCCTTAAACCTTTTTCACTGACTGCCCCACACCTCTGGGATGCCCTTACCCTCAATAACCGACTAGCCCCCTCGCTATCCACCTTTAAGACCCACCTTAAGACACACTTGCTTAAAGAAGCATATGAATAGCACTGTGGATATTCTGAACACATGATACTGTACATAAAGCTTGGTCCCCTGCAGACGCACTTACCAGAATTTCCTCCTACTGTCTCTATACGTTCCCCTACCTGCCAATTACATTGTAAGCTACTCAGAGCAGGGACTCATCTTCCTTAATGTTACTTTTATTTCTGAAGCGCTTGTTCCCATGACCTGTTATTTATATTATTTGTTATTTATATGATTACCACGTGTATTACTACTGTGAAGCGCTATGTACATTTATGGCGCTATATAAATAAAGACATACAATACAATCTATTTATTTTCCTTTAAATGCATATATGATATTTTTTGGTAACATAGGAATCCAACGTGGCCCACTTCAGAACCCTGGACAAAGCCAAATCATTTTCTGGTATCTGGCATTAGGTGCTTCCAGCTTCCAGCACCTAACGCTAGGTATATTCACGACCTAAAAAAATGCTTTTAAAAATGCGTTATTTCTCTCATTAAGTTTAACGGCCTGCTGAAGATATAGGTTGAGGTGTGTAGCGCACTTTCCCCCACCACCTGGGAGATGTGTGGCTACGGTGTGTGTGTTGCAGTGTAATACCTGTGGCTCACAGGAAACCTGAGCCTCCGCTGCTGGAAACCTGGGGTGTACCTGAATTGGTGCTTGTAGCGCCTCCACCTGTACGGGATTCTACTGTGTGGAATTACCCCGTTACAGGACAATAAACAATACACACGTGTAAATCATAACAGTTTTACAATACACCTCATAGAATAATAATGATAAGATACACAATCACAGACCTTGCAGGGCCATAACCCTTCACTGTGCCCCCCCAACACCGTGTTCACACCCCTGTGGGGTTTACCCCAATGTACTGAGGTGCTCCGGGCACTAGACCATCCCAGTATCCCCCAAGAGCCAACCCACCCAAATGTGTGAGACAGCGCTGCCCCACTAAAGTGTTGAATTGGTGCACGTGATGCGTTGGGTACCTGCCGGGTGATCCCACACCCGGGCTCATGGTGGAAGATAGGATCCACTGATCCAGCGATGTCAACGATGAGTCTGCCTCCACGGTGGGTGGTATCCAGCTGGAGGATCCAACACTGACGAGAATATGTCATGGAGCAGGGGTCTGGTTCCAGACCACCTGAAGACAGGATGCAGCCGCGTCTTGTCTGTGTCCCTATGTACTAGTGCTACAGGGCAGTGTCCCTTTCTATGAGCCTGTCCGGGAGCAACCACAAGCTACACAGGAGTCAGGGAGTCGGGGCCTAGCTTGGGGTCTCTGGCCTAGTGCAGGTGCCACAGACACCTGCACACACACAACCTACCCTAAACTTGTCCCAGCTCCGACTGGTGTGATCCCAGACGTGCCAAATGTTTCAATCTCCCCTTGCAGGGGAAGCTGCAGCGCTATTGGCTATTGGCGACATGTGTTCCTTGCACCTATGCATCCTGGGGGCTGTAGTCTTCTGTGGAGCTGTTCTCCCATTGGCCGCTGTCCTGCCTAGGCTACTGCGCATGTGCAAAGTCCTGTAATGGCCACCTCACTCAAGATTCATTCTGCGCATGCGCTAGATGTTACTGTGCATGCACGTGCATTTCCAAGATGGCAGCGCCCTCGGCGGAGCTCCGGCGACGCACTCGCCACTCCGGTCCCTACTGCAAACTCCTGCAGTCTCCCCAAACTCTCCCTAGCCTCCGCTGCCGATCACAGCCTCAGCGGAAGGTATGGGGACACAGGGGGAACTCAGACCACAGGTGGTTCCCCACTTCTTTTGCATATCATTAGCACAAATGTCCATTAAAGTTAACGAAAGTCTGTTTTTACTTAAACACGGTGTAGCCATGTATTCTTTTGGCTACTAACCTGCCCTGCCTAACACATAAGCCCTGGTACCAGCGCAGGCAGTGTTAGGATCAAGCCGTGTTTTCCCCAGCAGTGAGCAGCTCCCTTGAGTGACAAGGGAGAGGTGGGCCTAGGGTCCTTGTTCTGCCCAATCAGGGGCTCAGACCTGAGACCCTCCCCCAGGGTACATAAGGGGCTGCACTACCCAAATGTAGTGTTGATCTCTCCATTAAGAGAGAGATTGTTCCAGGGAGTGTGGAGTCAGGGCTCTGACCACCTCCATCCCCTCCCTTAAGGGAGTGGGACAACTACCTCTAATCCTACCAGGGGACGAGGGAAGAGTTAGGATAGACTCTTGGGCCCTAGCCTGGGGGTTGGTTCCAGGACCATCCGAAGGAAGGACGAGAGAATTGTACCAGTTGTATGCTGGTACCCTGTTGGTAAAGAATAAAGTGTTCCAGTTTATAATATACTCCTGCCAGAGACTGCAATTAATCAGGGGGAGTAGCAGAAGAGAGTTCTCCTGCAGGGATTGTCTCCGGTACTACTGGAGCCTACAAGAGATGGAGGCGCCGCACCAGTGAGAAAGAACCAACTGTGATGGTGAGGGGGTAACCAGGCTCTCAATAAAGGTATTAAGCCAGTCTGGTTACCGCTGATCCATATTTGGGGTTTTAGAGTGTCAGCTCTTGTTATTGTAACTGCCATGTATGTAATTATGCGACAATAAAGAATTTTCTGTGTTTTTACCTTTTCTGGTGTGTCAGCAAGCAGAGATTGCTAGGCTATGAGTTTCAAGGGGTGGTTTACGGAGAAAGTCTTGTCAGAATGTGTCTCAGTAGCGTGGTTCCAGAGTTGCTGGATACTCTAAAAATGTACCTGGGAATCAGGTTGGATTCATTGAGACACATTGCTACGGCAAAATCTCCCCTTGAAAACGCTTGCGTGACTCACCATTAGGATTCCCTGCTTCAGCACAGACCAGAAAGGTAAATGGGGCAGTGTAGTATCCCTGAAACGGTAAAGGGGTCCCTAGTATAAGGGGGATGCCCAGTTAATGCCTTGATCACCCAGAACCTGGTATAGGGGTTCTGGGGGTACTCCAACCATAGATAAGGTTGCGAGGGTTTTAAAAGTCTATGTCCGGTTTTCAGTGTGTGGGGATAAGGCTGGTGAAAATGAACCTGCACGCTTTTCATTCTATTCCCCATAACAAAAGGACTTAGAAAAAATATGTGAAAGTACATTTTATTAAAAGTACATATGCTTGTGCACGGTATATGAGCTGGGGACTTCCAGGTCCACGGTTCAGAGAGACCATGTGGCTACCAAGCTTGGTGCCATCAAGTCTGCTTGGGTCCTGGACATGAAAGCCTCAGAGGTTGCCAAGGTGTTAAAGCCATTTGGGCATTGGAGTTAGCCTCAACTACTCACGTCTTGGGATGAATGGAAGTCATCGGACCACCATTTGCCCCAGCTCAGACTTTGATGAGCCTAAATCCGTGGGTGGCTTCTGACTGACAAGTGGCAGAGATGCCAGGTTGGCGCATGCCCTTGTCAGATTCGAATCCAAGCTTGCCCGGCTTTGATAGACTGGCAGCGCTCTGATAGGCTGGTAGGATTTTTCCCACGCTCGGATTGGCTGGAGTATTTCATGAATCAACTCTGAAATACTATGTGTAACGCGTAGCTCACCACAAACGAGGCGCGACCGCGGTGCTGAGGTAGGGATTGGTACAAAACGCCGACCACAATCGCGAGGGCGCGTCTAGAGTGTAGGATAGTCTTGCAAGCCGGATCAGGGTAATAGAAGACAGGGTATTGCACGTGCATTTCCAAGATGGCAGCGCCCTCGGCGGAGCTCCGGTAATGAGGTACTTGCCTGATCTTGGAGTATGGAGTAGCGGATCGTTGGGGTACGTAGCCGGAGTCAGGATTGGAGAGCGTAGAGTAGTCGTAGAGCCAAAGCCAGGGTCACTGCAGGAGAGAGCAGCATCGTCGTGGTCCAATGCCAAGGTCAGTGCAGGAGAGTATCACAAGGTAAGTTCCAGGCAGGGTCAGGCAGAAAGTTTCCGACAGACAGGTACAGAGTAGTGAGTTCAGCATCACACAAACTGGAGTTATGCTCGGCAAAGACATATTTATAGGACCTCGCACCAATGGGAGGCGACCAGGAAGTAGGGTTGTGGTTCCGGATAGGCTGTTGGATCATGCAGGGGCCAATTGCACAGACAATAGCAACCGCATTAGAGTCTGCGCACGCGCCACGCGCAATACGTAGGCGACCCGGTCGCGCGCCACAATACCTACACCAGTATGGGGGCGGAGACCAGAGGCGGGACCCGCGGGAACAGAGGTGGAACGAGGAGGCCGACTGCGCCACGTAGTACCGACGTCAGGACGGGGGCGGGACCGAGGGGCGAAGACCGCAGACCGACAGAGAGACCGCGCACCGCGAACGCGCCGCGCGTCAAGATTGGAGGAATGAGAACGCACCCTGAGCCGCGAGACAGAAGAGGCCGACGGGGCCCGCGCAGGACCCGCGCGCCACAGGTAAGTACCACTGCCAAGTTGCCACTCTTGAGTGCCATGGGGATCAGATGACTGAGTAAGGGTTAAAGGGGCAGCAGCACCAGAATGGCAAATCCTCACAGTACCCCCCCCCCCCCCCCTCTAGGAGCAACCTCCGGGCGACTCCATGAAGGCTTTTCTGGAAAATTCAGATGGAAGTTCCTGACAATTCTTGCCGCATGAACCCGATGACTTGGAACCCACGATCTCTCCTCAGGACCGAATCCCTTCCAATGAACGAGATAATGTAAAGAGCCTCAAGAGAATTTTGAATCTAGGATGGATTGGATCTTGTATTTGGGCTGACCCTGTACTAATACGGAAGTGGTGGGGAGAACGGGAATGGAATGAGCATTCTGGATCACAGGTTTGAGCAAGGACACATGAAAAACTGAAGGAATTCTCATGGACGGAGGTAAAGACAAGCAATAAGCTACTGGATTGATTTTTTCAGAAATAGAAAAAGGACCGGGGAATCTAGGTGCAAACTTTATTGGTGGAACCTTTAACCTAATATTCTTTGAAGACAGTCAGACTTTGTCACCACGCTTAAATTTAGGAGCCGGTCTTCGATGGCGATCAGCTTGCCGTTTATGTCGCTCGACAGCTGATTTGATGTTCCTTTGGGTCCTTCTCCATAGACCTTGAAGTTCCCTGATCCTGTCAGCGGCGGTTGAGACCCCTGAGGTAGAAACTGTAAGAGGAAGAGTAGCTGGATGAAATCCATAATTGATTAAAAAAGGGGATTCAAAGGGGATACAAAGGTTATTGTGTGCAAATTCCACCCAAGGAAGGAGGTCCGACCAATCATCCTGGGAATCAGACACGAAGCACCAAATGAATTGCTCTAAAGACTGATTAGTTCTTTCCGTCTGTCCATTAGTTTGTGGGTGATACCCCGAAGAAAAGTGAAGAGATATGCCCAACTGGAGACAAAAAGAGCGCCAACATTTAGATATGAACTGTGATCCTATATCGGTTACAATCACTGTAGGAACTGCATGTAGGCGAAAGATCTCCTTGATAAATATTTCAGCAAGTTTGAGAGAGCTAGGCAATCCTTTGAGAGGTACAAAATGTGATTGCTTGGAGAACCGATCTACTACAACAAGAATAGTGTTCATACCTTTAGAATGAGGTAAATCCAGCACAAAATCCATGGATAAGTGTGTCCATGGCCGAACTGGGACAGGTAATGGCTGAAGTAGCCCAGCAGGGAGGTTTATAGTAGTCCTAGTCCTGGCACAAGTTGGGCACGCAAGTACAAAGTCCTTGACATCCTTCTGCATCCGAGGCCACCAGAAAGTCCGGGAGATGAGATCCAATGTCCTTTTTGCCCCGGGGTGACCTGCCAATTTAGAAGAGTGTCCCCATTCCAGGACCAGTTTGCGCAAAGAAGGAGAAGTAAACAGATGGCCTTCAGGGACCGTAAGATTATCAGGAATCTGATTTTCCTGAAGAACGATATCCATTAAAGCCTCAAAATTAGTGGAAGAAAGAATGAGTTTGGATGGAAGAATAGACCTGAGTTTATCCTCAGAATTATCCTCAAGCAAAAATTGACAGGACAGAGCATCTGCCTTGACATTTTTAGTCCCAGGGAGGTAGGAGATAACAAAGTAGAACCTTGAAAGGAAGAGTGACCATCTGGCTTGGCGAGTTCCCAGACGGCGAGCTCCCTCGATATACAACAAATTCTTGTGATCCGTAAGAATTGTTACAGGCATCTCTGTTCCTTCTAAAATGTGTCTCCATTCTTCTGAAGCAAGTTTCATGGCCAAAAGTTCACGATTCCCAATATTATAGTTACGTACTATTGCGGAAAATTTTGGGGAGAAAAAAGCACACGGATGCAACCTGGCCTGAGGGTTTTTTCTCTGGGGCAAAACAGCGCCTACACCGACATCAGACGCATCCACCTCGAGGGTAAAGGGGAGCTTAGGATCAGGATGCACTAGAACCGGGGCGGATACGAACACTTTCTTTAAGAGATCAAAATAATTCACTGCAGCGGAAGACCAAAACGAGGGATCTGCTCCTTTTTGAGTAAGAGCCATCAGAGGAGCTACTAAATAAGAGAAATTCTGAATAAACCTGCGATAATCATTGGAAACCCCCAGGAAGCGCTGTACAGCCTTGAGCGTGGTGGGTTGAGGCCAATCTAGAACCGCTTTGACCTTGACAGGGTCCATCGTGAGGCCAGAGTGCGAAATGATGTAACCTAAGAAAATGGTAGAAGATTGGTGAAAATTACATTTTTCAAGTTTAGCGAATAAATAGTTCTCTCGTAGGAGAAGTAGTACTTGTTTGGCGTGTCCTACATGTTCCTCAAGAGACTTAGAAAAAATTAGAATATCGTCCAAGTACACAATTACAAAGGAATTGAGAAGATCTCTGAATATCTCATTGACAAAATCTTGGAACACAGCTGGAGCATTGCAAAGACCAAAAGGCATGACCAAGTACTCGTAGTGTCCATCCCGGGTATTGAATGCAGTTTTTCATTCGTCGCATTGACGGATTCTGATAAGGTTATATGCACCCCGTAGATCCAATTTGGAGAAGATTTTAGCTCCTTGAAGATGATTGAAAAGTTCAGATATGCGAGGAAGAGGATAGCGATTTTTAATAGTAATTTTGTTGAGTCCATGGTAATCAATGCATGGCCTCAAGGTCCCATCCTTTTTCTTAACAAAGAAAAACCCAGCCCCAGTGGGAGATGTGGATTTGCGGATGAAGCCCCTCAGAAGATTCTCAGCGATATATTCTTTCATGGCTTTAGTCTCTAGCATAGACAAGGGATAAGAGGTCCCTCTGGGCGGTGTCGTACCTGGAAGTAATTTGATGAGGCAATTGTAGGGATGATGTGGAGGAAGTATTTCAGACTTGGTTTTGTCGAAGACATCCTTGAAGTCGATATATTCCTCCGCAGCTGTACCCTTTCTTTCACTTCAGATATGGTGGTTCACATACGTTACTTGGACCCTCAAGACAATTTTAAACGCAGTATGGACTCCACTGAATAGGTTCCTTGCTCAATCAATCAATCCGTGGATTATGAATTTGTAACCAGGGTAAACCCAAGATTACTGCAATAGAGGGAGTGTGAATGGCATTCAAAGACATATCTTCCACATGGTTATTTACAGACCTTAGCTGAATAATCTGGGTCTCCAACAAAATGAATGCAGGCTGAATTGGTCTACCATCAATGGCCTCCAATGCGATAAGATTCTTTTTGCACACCAAAGGAATCTTGTGGTGTTCTGCAAAATTCTGATCAATAAAGTTGCCCCCGGCACCCGAATCAAGAAAGGCCAAAGTGCAGACAGCGAATCCCTTACTGGACAAGGAGATAGGTACAAGGATCTTGGTGGGATTAGAAGTAGCTATAGGGGAAAGAGAGATCGTTCCCAATGACACTCCCTGGGCCTCATGGGAACCTTGCGTTTCCTGCCTTGTTGGGGCAAGAGAAAGCGAAATGTCCAGGGCCCCCACAATACAGACAAAGTCCAGCATCTATTTGGCGTTGCTTCTCAGTGCGTGAGAGTGATGTGACTCCCAATTGAATAGGTTCAGAAGAATCTGGGAAAGGACATTCAAAGTGACCAACCTGGTTGAGGTTAATCCTGGGGGTAACCGTGCGATGAAGTCATCTCTTAGTCCTTCTCTCCTGGAGGCGATGGTCCACCTTGATGCAGACTGCAATGAGATCCTCCAGGTCGGTATGGCGATCATGAGTTGCGAGTTCATCTTTCACAGTCTCAGACAATCCCTGCCAGAAAGCAGCAGACAAAGATTCTCCGTTCCAATCCGTCTCTGCGGCAATAGTCCTAAACTCGAGTGCATAACGAGCAACAGAGCGGTTACCCTGAGAAATAAAGAATAGAGCAGAAGCAGCGGATACCTTTCGACCTGCTGTATCAAACACTCTGCGGAACTCCTTGGTAAAAGCGCCAATGCTTTGGGTGAGGTCGGATCTTCGCTCCCAGATGGGAGAGGCCCAGACAAGAACATCATCAACGAGGAGAGAAATGATGTAGGCTACCTTGGAACGGGAAGAAAAAAAGAAGGAAGAATTCATCTCAAACTGAATGAATCATTGGTTAAGGAAGCCCCAGCACTCGTGAGGATTTCCCCCATGACGATTGGGCGTGGGAAGTCTGGGTTCGGACAGATAAGCAGGCATGAGAGGAGTACTAGTGACCGCTTGCACGGAATCTGGACGAGGACCTTGGAGGTGGAGGGATAAGGTTCTAAAGTCCTCTTGGAGGGTTCTCAAGTTTTGGTCATTAGACTCCCATTTCTTTTCAAGACTGGACAGGGCGTTGGCTTGCGTGCTCAGGACTCTTCCTACCTCAGCGGGGTCGAAGTTTGTGTGGATGAGCATACTGTAACGTGTAGCTCACCACAAACGAAGCGCGACCGTGGTGCTTAGGTAGGGAATTGGTTAATGCCGACACACACCCAGGCGGGCGAGTTTAGGATGTAGAGTAGTTGTTCAAGCCAGGTCAGGATTACAGATTGGAGAATGGTTAAATTACTTGCCAGGTGCAAGAGCGGAGAGTTGCGGATCGTCAGAGTGCGTAGCAGGATAGGAGAATATCGGATCATTGGAGTACTAGCCAAGGTCAGGACTGGAGACAGGAGAATGGTCGTACAAGCCGGATCAGGAGTGGAGAGAAGCGGAGTTCAAGGTACTAGCAGGGTTCAGGCAACAGGAGGTTAACAGGCAGGTTAACAGGCAGGCAAAGCAAGGTCTCAGGAACAAGAATGCAGCAAGGCACGGCGTCACACTTGACTATGCTCAGCAAGGAATGAGAGCAGACTGAAGGCATATAAAGGCGGAGCCTCCAATAGCCATCAAGGGCAGAAACAGGAAGTAAACACCGATAGGATACTGGTGCACACAGGTGTGCCCTATGATGCAGCCTAATCAGGGATGGAGGCAGAACTGCTCGCGCGACATCCTGCACGCGTCACCGAGGTCTGGGGGCAGAGCCTGGTTGCGCACGTCACCCCCACACCAATTCTGAGTGACCTTAGGGCAAGAAGGGGCGGGATCAATCGCGCGTCGACCCACGCATGTCACGGAGGTCAGGGGGCGGAGCCGAGAGTGTGCGTCACTCCCACGCCGGTCCTGTCCATCATCAGAGCAAAGGCGGGGCTTGTACCGCGCGTCAGCAGGGAGGCTGGCCGAACGCACCCGTCATGCGTCAGAGCGGGATGCGGGGTCCGAATCCGCGGACGAGGGATCAGGTTGCACAAGGTCCGTGCATGTACTGGGACCACGAGACCACGCATCCTGAGTGTCCGTTACGAAAGGCTTGTTGGGGTGAGGAGACAGTATGCGACCGCCAGGATGGCGAATCCTCACAATCTGATATTCTTTTAATTCCATATGATATATGATATTCCATTCATTTCATATACAGTTAGGTCCAGAAATAATTGGACACTAATACAAGTTTTGTTATTTCGGCTGTGTACTAAAATAAATTCAAGTTACAGTTAAATAATGAATATGGGCTTCTAATGCAGTCTATCAGCTTTAATTTGAGGGTATTCACATCCAAATTGGAGGAAGGGTTTAGGAATTACATCTCTTTAATATGTAGCCCCCTCTTTTTCAAGGGACCAAAAGTAATTGGACAATTGACTCAAAAGCTGTTTCATGGACAGGTGTGGGCTATTCCTTCGTTATTTCATCACCAATTAAGCAGGTGAAAGGTCTGGAGTTGATTCCAGGTGTGGCATTCGCATTTGGAAGCTGTTGCTGTGAACCCACAACATGTGGTCAAAGGAGCTCTCAATGCAAGTGGAACAGGGCATCCTTAGGCTGCAAAAAAAAAAGAAAATCCATCAGAGAGATAGCAGCAACATTAGGAGTGGCAAATCAACAGTTTGGTACATTCTGAGAAAAAAAGAACGCACTGGTCAGCTCTGCAACACAAAAAGGCCTGGACGTCCACGGAAGACAACAGTGGTGGATGATCGTAGGATCCTTTCCAGGTTAAGAAAACCCCCTTCACAACATCCAGCCAAGTGAAGAACACTCTCCAGGAGGTAGGCTTATCATTATCCAAGTCTACCATAAAGAGAAGACTTCATGAGAGCAAATACAGAGGGCTCACCACAAGGTGCAAACCATTTATAAGCCTCAAGAATAGAAAGGCCAGATTAGACTTTGCCAAACAATATCTAAAAAAGCCAGCCCAGTTCTGGAACAGCATTCTTTGGACAGATGAAACTGAGATCAACCTTTTCCAGAATAATGGGAAGAAAAAAGTATGGAGATGGCTTGGAACGGCTCATGATCTGAAGCATACCACATCATCTGTAAAACACGGTGGAGGCAGTGTGATGGCATGGGCATGCATGGCTTACAATGGCACTGGGTCACTAGTGTTTATTGATGATGTGACAGATGACAGAAGCAGCCGGATGAATTCTGAAGTGTATAGGGATATATTGTCTGCTCAGATTCAGCCAAATTCAGTGAAGTTGATTGGACGGTGCTTCACTTTACAGATGGACAATGACCCAAAACATACTGCAAAAGCAACCCAGGAGTTTTTTTAAGGCAAAGAAGTGGAATATTCTGCAATGGCCGAGTCAATCACCTGATCTCAACCCGATCGAGTATGCATTTCACTTGCTGAAGACAAAACTTAAGGCAGAAAGACCCACGAGCAAACAACAACTGAAGACAGCTGCAGTAAAGGCCTGGCAAAGCATCACAAAGGAGGAAACCCAGCGTTTGGTGATGTCCATGCGTTCCAGGCTTCAAGCAGTCATTGTCTGCAAAGGATTCGCGACAAAGTATTAAAAATGAACCATTTTATTTATGATTGTGTTAATTTGTCCAATTACATTTGAGCCCCAGAAATAAGGGGACTGTGAATGAACATGGTTGCAATTCCTAAATGTTTCATACGATATTTTTGTTCAACCCCTTGAATTAAAGCTGAAAGTCTGCACTTCTATTGCATCTCGGTTGTTTCTTTTTTTTTTTTTTTAAATTCTTTATTTATTAACCGCATTTTTATAACGGCGAACATACAACACAATGTAATACACTACAAAACCATACAATAAAATACAATACAATATAAATGTTATATTATACATATACATATTGTGACGTCTCAGTCCCAGCGTCGGATCTTTTGTCCATATCAAAGGCAGGAAACACTGTACTTTCTAAGCAGGGGTTTATTTACAGGGTACAAAGCAGGTACAGGTTTAACTCATAACACAAAACAGAAACAAAGACCTAACTCCTTCCAGGAGTACTGACTAATACTGCTTAGTCCCTAACTAATCGTGGGAGAACTAAACTCTTTCCCCACTTTACCCTGTGTACCTGCAGCAGCTCCCCTTTCAGTCTATCACAGGGCTGTCTGTGTGTGCCTTCAGATCAGTATAGCAGCAGCGTCTCTCACCCTCTCTGTGTCACTCTCAACAGTGTGTCTCTGGCAGCATGGGAGGGGAGTCTCTGTATCACTTCCTGACTATACAGGCTAGGCTAATTAGCTCATTAACTAGCAGCTGAACAGACCTTTCAGGAGGATTAAATCTATGAGAGCTGTAAAGTCCCACAACTGCCCCATTCTAGCCCTTAGAGGGCAGTGACGGCATCACAATATGTATAGAATTTTGGATAACAAATACAGACAGTCACCAACAAAATCAAAATATTCGATTGATATAAAATATAAGAAACAAGTCAATCCTGTGCTTGATAAACCCATTTTATCTCTTTAGTTCTCATTTTGGCAGATGATTCTTGCATCTCGGTTGTTTCATTTCAAATCCATTGTAGTGGCGTACAGAGCCAAAATTATGAAAATTTTGTCAGTATCCAATTATTTCCGGACCTCACTGTATGATATATCATATTTCATTCATTTCATATGATGATATTCCATTAATTTCATATATGATATTCTATTAATTTCATATGATACTAGCTGATATACACGGCGTTGCCCGGGATGTAATTTTCCTGCTCCCCTTCTGTCTCCGCACCCCCTGTCTCTCCACTCCCCCTGTCTTTTTCCACTCCCCCCACTCTCTCTCCGCTCCCCCTCTCTCTCTCTCTCTCTCCCCATTCACCTCTCTCTCTCCCCCTTTCTCTCTCTGCCCCCCTCTCTCTTTTTCCCCCGTTCACAGCAATCCGGTCCACCCTGCACATGAATGTGGCCCCCCCTCCCTTCACAGCTCCAGTCCCCGCCCCCCAGTGACAACTCCATCCCCCCCGTTCACAGCTCCATTATCCCCCTGTTCACATCTGTGGCCCCCCCGTTCACACCTCCAACCCCCTTCACAGCTCCATTTCCCCCCCTTCACAGCTCCGTTTCCTCCCCCCCCCCTTCACAGCTCCGTTCCCCCCTTTCAGAGCTATGGTCCCCCACACACTCTCACACAAACACTCTCTCTCACACTCTCTCTCACGCACACACTGTCACTCAGACACACACTGTCACTCACACACACACACACACACACACACACTGTCACTTACACACACTGTCACTTACACACACAGACACACACACTGTAGAGGGAGAAAGGGGGTGGCCCGGTATTAAAGGGGTTGCACCCCATTTGGCCACCCCTGACTGCACCAGGGAGACAAGGGGTTAACTGGACTGAGGTCCAGAAATGTGATTTAACCCTTGTTATGACCTGTAACTGTATTTTCCCCTGTTCCCCTGTTCCATTGTAATGTCTGTGTTAGTCAGTGTCTGCATCACACACACACTAGAATCCATCCGGGAGCACAAGGGTTAATAGTTCTTTAATGATTATAGCTTTTTGTGTAGTTTTCCCGCCTTTTCAGGCACCATTTTGCAGGTTCCCATAAGCCGCCATTAGGGCTCAATGCTTTTTAATGGTGAATCTTGCTGTGAAGTCCGGTTCTTGAGAAGACCAGCAGATGGCGTCCGAGAGGGAGAGTGGCGGTTTCCCATTGAAAGTCTATGGGCTCATTGACTTCAATGGAGAAACCCTCGAAAGAGCTTTTCAGGAATGAGTTGGCTGCCTTCCAAACCGCTTAACCGCAAAGCGGATACAATGTCCTTTAAAAGAGTTAAAATCACTTGAGTCAAGTTCAACGTTAATTGGCGTGGGAATAAACTGTTCTGGGGGCCCTAGAAATAAAATTCTTTTTGCCCCTAGTTCCTAGGCTTCCCCCCACTCGACCACAACCGGGTCCCCGAATCCTGGACCCCCGATAAGGGTTGAACCAGATAGAGCGGGTCGCGCCATAGGCTTTGCCGGCGGCGGCAGAAACGGCTCAGAAAAATGACTAAGTGTGAAATGCTGAATTTTAGGAATCCATATCTCCGGTTCCGGAGGGACCAGAGGATCAAGGTTTGGGGTATCTGTAGTCACTGCTCCGGCATCACTGCAGAACCATCCTTGACCCTCTTGGACCAACCCGACGGAGTATGGATCCCCTTAAAAGTTCGGGGCTTTTACCATTGATTCTAATGAGGGAAAAGCCGCATGGTGAAAAAATGACTAAGTGTAAAATGTTGAAATGTGTAAGTCCATATCTCCGGTTCTGGAATGCCCAGAGGTATGGGATTTGGGTGACATGTAGCCAAGGTTTCGGCTTTAATGCATGCCCATTTCCAGCCCCCTCAGACCAACCAGACGGAGTATGGACGACTGTAAAGATTTGTGGATTTTCTCATAGACTTCAATGGCGGCGGTTCCCCATTGAAAGTCTATGGTAGGAAACCCCATTGACTACAACGGCTGAGTTGCTCCATTGAAACCCATGGCGGCGGAGGCCGTTGTTTTCAATGGGGATTTAGTGAAAAGCTGAGATTTCTTTTAGCGGAGAATTTTGTATTAAAATGAAAAATGATTTAATGTGCATTTGTGTAACTCCGGCTCCATAGGTCGTAGCAAGTCGCTTTTTGGATCATATGGTGTCCCAGTTCTGGCAATGAGAACTGGGAAGTTTGGACCTGCTAGATCCAACGGAACCGGATATTTTAATACGTCTATGTTTTATGCTTAATACTGTATTCTAAGGTATGGATAAATTCCAGAGGAAATTTCTTTGGCCATAATGTAGCAGATGGCCCGAAAAGGCGCCCTAATGTCTAGGATTTGAGTGCTGTTCAAAGGGTCTTGTCACCCTCCCTGTTTACCTAAGGGCGGAGGAAGCTCAAACCAGAGCAGTTTTTAAGTGTTCCATTTAACACCTTCCAACAAAGGTTTTCCTTCCAGAAAGCCAAATGGGTAGACTGGCTGGTATTCCCTTTGCATATGTGGGGCTACAGAAATGAGACCCCAGAGTTCTACTGCGCATGTGCCAACCAGCAGGGGGGCATGGGTCAGAATGCTTTCCCACGTTAGTGAGTGGCATGAGGTAATTGAAAACCAATCCCCTGTACTTAAGGTTATGGATAGGGCCACAAAAGGTATATAATCTGTGGTCAAGCCCTTATCCATTGTTCTTCATGTTGTTCATGCAAGGTTCTTCATGTTGTTCATGTTTTGCAAGTTCTTCAAGTGTTCAGTCTGTTCTATACCATCTTGTTTGCTGAGAGAAACGCTATGCACTGTCTTCCTGCCAGAGGTCTTTTCATGCTTTTGGGTGTCTTGATGACTATGAAGAGTGCTGTATGAACTGCCAGTCCAGCTGTGACTGCTTCATCATTTCCATTTTACGTAAGTGTCTATATTTTGCCTGTTATTTGTACATATCTGTTGTGTTCACCTTTATCAAGGAATAAATTATATTTATCATATCTAAGTCTCGTCCCAGTTCAAACCCAGGTATATATATATTTATATATAGTTTTGGTGTAAATTACAACCTGTCACAAGCTACCGTGACAGTCACACACAGTGTCACACACACAGTGTCACACACACACAGTGTCACACACACAGTGTCACACACACACAGTGTCACACACACACAGTGTCACACACACACAGTGTCACACACACACACAGTGTCACACACACACACACACACACACACACACACACACACACACACACACACACACACACACACACACACACACACACACACACACACACACACACACACACAGTGTCACACACACACACACACACACACACACACACACACACACACACACACACACAGTGTCACACAGTGTCACACACAGTGTCACACAGTGTCACACACAGTCACACACACACAGTGTCACACACAGTGTCACACACACACAGTCACACACACACACAGTCACACACACACACACACACACACACACACAGTCTCACACACACACACACACAGTCTCACACACACACACACAGTCACACACACACACAGTCACACACAGACACACACACACACAGACACACACACACACACACACACACACACACACAGACACACACACACACACACACACACACACACACACACACACACACACACACACACACACACACACACACACACACACACACACACACACTCACACACAGATATGATATTCTTTTCATTTAATAAGATATGATATTCATTTCATGATATGATGTGATGTTTCATTCATTTGATATGATATTCCATTAATTGCATATGATATGATATAAGATGAAATTCCATTCATTATATTCCATCTAACAATGAGCTTCCTCAGGGATATTGGGGATAGTGGGGGACTCCTGATCATTTATAGTGTACAGTCAATTATATTATAATTGCATAACTATTGGTATTAATATTGAATTCAAGTTTATGTGCTTAATATATCAAACATAACAGACAATAACGTTTATTAAATGTATACAATAATTAAAAAATATTTTTATAATGTATTTTTAAAATGTAGAAACTATATTAAAAGAAAATGTAAAAAATGTATTAACACATACAGTAATTAGGTAAAATGACCACAAGATGGTGATGAAGAGCAGAAATGCCATACACAGTAACATAATAAGCATTTAATTCTAAAAAATAATGTACCTACATACACACATTATTGTTTTGATGTTAAAGCTGCAGTTTAGTCTTTTTTTTTTTAATTTATTTTTTTACTTTAATAGTTTCATGTGTGCAATCTCTAATTACCTAAAGAACTGTATAGCTGCAGGTCAATTAATTCTCCATGTATTGATAGGCGAAATTTGGTGACATAATTAGTGAAGGGATCTGTTTTTCTTCTGCTTCTGTGTCTCAGTGGAAGCTCATGAATATTCATGAGCACTCCTGCACTGACATGTGGTAGAGGGAGGGCAGGGCTGACAAAGGGGTGTGCCAGGGCTTGTGACAGGACATGAAGGGGCAGTGCCTTAGCAAATGGTTGTTAAAATAGAATACAAGAAAATTGGTCTTTCAAAGTTGTTGTTTTTAAAACAGAAAATGCTAAAAGTATTTTTTCTTACTACAGAACTGATTTATTTAAAAAAAACACACATGCAGGATATTGACTGAACTGCAGCTTTAAATCACATAATTGGATGAAAAAATATGTTAAAAGGAGGAAAAATAAAACAATGATTAATTGATGAAGGAATCTACATCTGTATCAATGTTGAGTCATTTTGGATGGAGAGTGTTTAAGTTATAAATCCAAAAGGACTCTCTACAGGAAAGGGCTGTGATTCTATTGTCCCCTCTCCAATTGGGGGAGACTGCCTGTGCCAGGGAGACCAATGCTTTAAACACCAAAATACCCATATCCTTTGATTGAGCAAAGCAAGAGATCAAATAAATTGTAATTTATTTACAGAATGAACATACACAGCTTGATTTACCATTACAACGAAAAATATACTTACTAGTTACGATGTTAAGTCTTGTTAAAGGATGGATCTTTCACGGCATGATAAATCTTAGGTGAATCTGTTACCGCATGATGATTCTCATCCCTAATGGGCTGCACGGATTATTATAGGGTTAAAACTCCCTATACCTATCCTGGCCAGTCAACCTCCGCGTGGGAATAAATTATCCCACCTATCCTGGAGTTTGCCAGTCCTGTGTAGCGCGGCACTGGGAGCTTCAGCATAGCAACTGGGCATATGCGATAAATGCCATCTTTCCCCATTTGTCATGCTAGACCTCCTGCGCGCTCAGTGCTGGAAAGTCAGAGTAGCCATTTGGCAGGATGACTTATTGAAGTCTCTTCCTTCACCCCTTCTTGCTAACACAGGCCCTAGCACTTCCATACCCTTGCTAACACATGGTTAACACCTTCATATCCTGGACGCCCTTTGACACTGGTCCTTTGAAGCTTAGGGGCGGAGTAGCCAAGCTGGCTCCCATGCAAATGGGCCTTCCTCCACACTAAATGACTTCCTCTGAACATTACTTTAACAAAAACATAACCCTTGAGGTCTTTTATACATCCATTTTTATATACCTTTATAAAAATTGTGGCATAACCTTTGTAATGATTTTACTCCAGCTGCACTCACAGCAAAACTCAGCGCTCTAGGACCTTCCTAGCCGAAGTTAGCTAAAAGCTATGCGCTCTGCTGCAAGCTGCTGCTTTTTTAAAACCTTTTTTACTTTGCATGGTTTACAGGGAAACACTGTTCCAATAACCCATACATTTAAAGCATTAAATGATTCTCGACACCCTATTCCTAGTGGGAGGCACACTGACGGTTTTTAATACATTTACTGTATTACAACCATCACTGGGTCGCAGAACTGACACTCAACACTTTAACTTAAAACACCTATAACTCTCTTCACCTTATACCTGGTGAGAGATGTACTGAACCCCACACTGGGTTCTGGGGTTTGGGCATATACTGGGACCTGTAATGTAATTCAGTTCCCTGCCCATTCTTACTGTCCTGGCCTGTGCTGAAGCAGGGAGATTTGGTGGTGAGCTGCAAACTGCTCTCTAGGGAGGATTGTATCTGTGTTCCTCATGTCCTCAGGAATCTGGGGGGATTCCTGAGTACATGTTTCGGGGTGACCCGCAACACTGGCCCCCTTCTACCCAAACACGCCCTGACAACATTTTGCCGTAAAATCATCCCTGAAACTCACGCCCTGCACATCTCTGCTGGTTGGCACTCCTGGAACAGTAAAAATACACATACACCTTTATTACAAATGCAGTTACATGAAACAAAAAAAGTGAACTGGGGCACTCCCTTAACACAACTCGTGCACCAAATACTGTGCAAATGCAGGAAATCAGAATAAAATGTATACCATACATATAGGAATGATCAGTGTCTGCTGCTCAGCCCCAAAAAGAGCATCTTCCCGCAATACTCAAAATGACATGCAGAAAAGAGAAATACTGCACCGACACACTTTATTCGAGCAAATACCCGGTATGTACCTGGCAGATACCTGGAATGCGCCGCTCCTCACCTCTGACAAGCCCCGTTGCATTTGCCTTCCCAGCCTGGGTTCATGCCTGGCTGATGGGCGGCTGATCTGTTAAATGATAATGATTAGGATTTAATAGGCTGCAATGCTTCGCGTGTCTACCAGATGGCATAAATTCATGAATTGTAATGCAGTATATAAATATGTACTGTGCAGTATTGCAGCCAGTGGGAATACAATGCTTCAATCCCTGCTGGAAAATAACTCAATGCACTCGGGCAGAAAACAGTCACAAACCTCAATACACCCGGGTATACCCGAATTCGTGGGACTAGCCGAGCTCGAATAAAGTGTGTCGCCAGTGTAGGAGGGCGCAAACGAGGGTCAAATATAATATCAGACCAAAAAAGTAAACAGAAGCAATAACACAGAGGTGATGGGGGATTGTATAGAAAATGTACTCACACGGGCCTGTTTGGTACTGGATGTTGCTAAAGGTATCTTTTAGCTTGTCCTTCTTGGCAATCAGTCCTCCTCCTTCACCCTCTGTTCGGCAGTAAAAGCCACTCAGGGCACATATAGTGGGAAACAGCGACACACAGAATGATTAAGAAAGCATTTATTAAAGAAAGAAGTGAGGTAACATGAAACTCACATATAAAATAGCTGCTCCAGGGCAACAACACCAGCCTCCCGCTCTCCGGTGCAGTGTGTTCCTGCTCACCGAGTCCGGTATGCAGGACTGCTCTCCCTTGATGCAGGCGCCGGCTACGGTGTCCTACTGCAGACAGCTCTTCCGGTCCAGGTCTCTGCATGCACAACGCGTTTCCGATCTGCTGATCCTTCGTCAGGTGTGTGCAGAGTACCTGGGAGACCTTGCCTTTATAGGGCTGACTTGATTAATGCCATTAACCCCTTTGTTGCTGGTTTTGTTCAATCAATAAATTAAAAGACTTTTCACATGCTAAAATAGCAGCTGCAGTTACCACAAGTCATGTGATACATTTAGAAAATACAGTCAACTGATAATGTGACTGAATGTAACACGTTGCCTCACTAGTCTAAATGTCAACAATTAAAAACTCTTACATAAAAGTTGGTATATGAAAGTAGGTGCATTTAAAATACATTGAGCGTGAAACCACTCCTTGTGGTATTTCTATTAAAATAACACATAGATTTACAGATACATACAGTATAAGGTAATTGAATCTGAACCATTAACATAAACGAACAGATTCTACTCAAGTATAATATGCTCAATTAATGGCGGAGTAGCACCCTCTAGTGGTAGTGGATGAACAGGGATACAGTAACCACTCGTTAGAAAGAAAAAAAAAATATATATATATAGCAACTGTAAATATTACTGTATGTTCATTTGCATGTCTTAGACAGGTCTGCAACCCTGTCTTTCACCATTATCGCCCAGCACACAGCACTTCCATTGCAGCAAGGGATTCTGGGAAATAACATGCAAATGAGCACACAGTGCCACCTTTTGTCTCAAGCTCATATTACACGAGCAACCCTTAAGCCAATACATGCTGCTTTGGGTATCATCAGTGTGAGGTTGGTTGCTGGCTATGCTGGTTTGAGACTAAGAGTAGGTATTTACCACACTTATTAAGGTTATGGTGGGTAAAAAAAGTGACAAAAACCGTCCACAGTAAAGCATATAGCAACTGTAAAAAGCCAGCAACCAACTTCACACTGGTGATACCCATGAAGGTTGAAACATGTCTGTGTGGCGCCGTTTCCCACTATATGTGCCCTGAGTGGCTTTTACTGAGGAACGGAGGGAGAAGGAGGGGGACTGATTGCCAAGAAGGACAAGCTAAAAGATACGTATAGCAACATCCAGTACCACACAGGCCCGTGTGAGTACATTTTCTATACAATCCCCCATCACCTCTGTGTTATTGCTTCTGTTTACTTTTTTGGTCTGATATTATACTTGACCCGCATTTGCGCCCCCCTATTTCTCTTTTCTAAATGCAGTTACATGCCATGATTGGGTTGAAGAGCTGACAATCACAATTCCCCCATATGGCTCAGGGGCACCAAGCCGGGCCAAATACCTTTATTAATGGCCTGGGTACCCCCTCACCATCACACTGACTCTATACTGATGTAGGATCGGAATTGTGGATTTTTTAATAGTGTAATGATACATTGTGGGTTTCGAGCCCCATAATGATATCCTGAATGTGCCCTAAAATCCAGACTCTTACGGGTTGTGTGCTTCGACCTACATATTGCAAGCCACACCGGCATAACAATAAATATAAAAAATGTTCTAACATATTTTCTTTTAATATAGTTTCTAAATTTTAAAAATATATTATAAAAATATATTTTAATAATTGTATACATTTAATAAACTTTATTGTGTTATGTTTTACATATTAAGCACATAAACTAGAATTCATTATTAGTACCAATATATATGTAAATATAATGTTATTAACTGTACAATATAAATGATCAGGAGTCCCCCACTATCCCATAATCCCTGAGGAACCTCGTTGTTAGATCGAAACGTGTTGGATTGATTCTGTATTTGTCCCTCCAGTGTGCACAGTTGCTCTCCATCTCTGCTATTGAGGAGCAAAGTCCTCTGAGTTCCTACTTCAGGTGACGAGTGACGTCAGGTTGCATTGAGGTTCGGATCGGTGCTCCTGGCGTTCCATCGCACGGACAAGCGGGAGAATCCATCTATACAGCCGACGACGCTGATATCGAGTCCCTAGCAAAACCTTTTGCGTCTACCTACAGTATGAATGCAAGGGAGTAAAGTTTCCAGCTACGGCAACCAGAACCTTTGGTACACTACCGTAGAGACAGATGTCAGCACATTGAACTGGAAGGATCATACCGTGATATCTCTCTAAGTTTTCCATACCGTAAGGCTCCTTTTACTGTTTGTTTGTGAGTTTGTACTTTTTCTCTATCAATATATTGTTTTTTTCTTCTTTTTTTTCCTAGTGGAAGTTTAGTTTTTTTGCAGAACCGAAGTGTGTCCCCAACCTACTGAAGCACATATTTTTTAAACTTCATGTAAGCATTTTATATTTATGTCACATATATTCACTAGTTTTGGGACATTTTTATTCACCATTTATCAGTGCTTGTGTTTGCACCACAGTTTTTTGTGTTCTCATTGATATCGACAAATGAAAACTTTGTCTTCTGGGAGCTGCACTGCATTCACTTCCTATACTTACAGTTAGGTCCGGAAATAATTGGACACTGACACAATTTTTATAATTTGGGCTCTGTACGTCACCACAATGGATTTGATATGAAACAACCGGGATGCAATAGAAGTGCAGACTTTCAGCTTTAATTCAAGGGGTTGAACAAAAATATCGTATGAAACGTTTAGGAATTGCAACCATTTTCATACACAGTCCCCTTATTTCAGGGGCTCAAATGTAATTGGACAACATCATAAATAAAATGTTAATTTTTAATACTTTGTCGAGAATCCTTTGAAGGCAATGACAGCTTGAAGTCTGAAACGCATGGACATCACCAAACGCTGGGTTTCCTCCTTTGTGATGCTTTGCCAGGCCTTTACTGCAGCTGTCTTCAGTTGTTGTTTGTTCGTGGATCTTTGTAAATTTATCCTCTACTCCAGCATTAGTATGGACCGTCACTTCAACTCGGAAGATCCTCTCGAGAGGCAAAGACCCTCTAGGGTGCTGAACAGGAAAAGAACGAGCGCTCGGAGGATGAAGTAAACGAGTCAGACACAGCTTTGTCAAATACTTCTCCTAGTTTATTAACAGTCACACTCAGGTTTTATAGCTGAGCGAGAGTGTATACGTGCCAAAGCTTACTTCCCATATTTTGACATTACGTTATTTATCTAAAAAGTTACAATAGTGAAGTCATATATTCTGACTTGTGACTTGAGAAATTGAAATGCTGAGATAGCACACACATTGAAATTACATATGTGGCCAGACTTCCTGCTTTTACTTCAGAAACTGCCATCTGACCACATTCTGTGCATTCGGCCAACATATATGGGGCAAAGGTGGTAAACAACAGAATGGCTAGATTATTACAAAGCAACGTTATAAATCAATATGGAGTACCCCCTATAAAATACACATTATCAGTCTTTCTGCCTTAAGTTTTGTCTTCAGCAAGTGAAATGCATGCTCGATCGGGTTGAGATCAGGTGATTGACTCGGCCATTGCAGAATATTCCACTTATTTGCCTTAAAAAACTCCTGGGTTGCTTTCGCAGTATGTATTGGGTTATTGTCCATCTGTAAAGTAAAGCGCCGTAAAATCAACTTCGCTGAATTTGGCTGAATCTGAGCAGACAATATATCCCTATACACTTCAGAATTCATCCGTCTGGTTCTGTCTTCTGTCACATCATCAATAAACACTAGTGACCCAGTTCCATTGTAAGCCATGCATGCCCATGCCATCACACTGCCTCCACCATGTTTTACAGATGATGTGGTATGCTTCGGATCATGAGCCTTTCCAATCCTTCCCCATACTTTTTTCTTCCCATCATTCTGGTATAGCTTGATCTTAGTTTCATCTGTCCAAAGAATGCTGTTCCAGAACTAGGCTGGCTTTTTTAGATATTGTTTGGCAAAGTCTAATCTGGCCTTTCTATTCTTGAGGCTTATAAATGGTTTGCACTTTGTGGTGAACCCTCTGTATTTGCTCTCGTGAAGTCTTCTCTTTATGGTAGACTTGGATAATGATATGCCTACCTCCTGGAGAGTGTTCTTCACTTGGTTGAATGTTGTGAATGTTTTTTCTTTACCATGGAAAGTATCCTACGATCATCCACCACTGTTGTCTTCCAATGGACGTCCAGGCCTTTTTGCGTTGCAGAGCTCACCAGTGCGTTCTTTTTTTTCTCAGAATGTACCTAACTGTTGATTTGGCCACTCCTAATGTTGCTGCTATCTCTCTGATGGATTTTCTTTTTTTTTTTGCAACCTAAGGATGCCTTGTTTCACTTGCATTGAGAGCTCCTATGACCGCATGTTGTGGGTTCACAGCAACAGCTTCCAAAGTCGAATCCCACACCTGGAATCAACTCCAGACCTTTTACCTGCTTAATTGATGATGAAATAACGAAGGAATATCCCACACCTGTTCATGAAACGGCTTTTGAGTCAATTGTCCAATTACTTTGGTCCCTTGAAAAAGAGGGGGCTACATATTAAAGAGATGTAATTCCTAAACCCTTCCTCCAATTTGGATGTGAATACCCTCAAATTAAAGCTGATAGACTGCACTTTTAGCCCATATTCATTATTTAACTGTAACCTGAATGTATTTTGGTACACAGCCGAAATAACAAAACATGTATCAGTGTCCAATTATTTCCGGACCTAACTGTATATCTGCATTTATTTATTTATTCACATTTGCACGATTAATAATTATTTTGCGCTTGTTTTCACCCCACTATAACTGCTCCAAGGAGGCTTTTTGTAGCAGTTGCCTTCCTAAAGATGGTAGTATATACATTGACATCTTCTCTCATGATTTTTAAATCCAGAAAATTGAGAGTAATGCCATTCGCATCCATTGTGTGTTTGTAATTGGAATTATTTGGGTTAAGTAGATTTACAAACTCCAGCAGTGTTTTACTCCTATTCCAGAGGATTATGATGTCATCAATGTACCTGTCCATAGGACCACATGGTGTATTTTTCCATAGAGTCTGTAAAGACATGGGACTCCTCCCACCACCCTAAAGGTTAGTGTATGTAGGTGCACAAATAATCCCTATTGCTGTCTTGTTGCTGGTGATAGATTGTATTATTGAAGATAAAGTAATTGTATTGTAGGTCAAAACTGAGTAGATTCATCATAAACTTGTTATGGTTTGTGTGATGTAAGCTCCTTGTATTAAGGAAATGTGAGACCACCTGGAGTTCGTATTGGTGTTTAATACTTGATTACAGTGACTCCATGACTAATTCTGTCCTTGATGTTATCACCGTCAAGTACCAGCCCATCCAGTTTATTTAATATGTCCTTAGTGTCTTTAAGGAATGACGGTAGAACAGTAACAAATGGTCTTTATATGTGATCTACATATATACTAAACTTCTCCCTTAAGCTACCTATCCTGGACACAATGGGGTGACCGGGTGGGGGAATTTTGTTCTCGTAGATTTTTGACAGGCTATAGAACGTGGCGATAAGTGGAGTATCGCTTAGAATATAATCATACTCAGATTTTTATATTACTTTATCATCCAGACCACTGGACAGTAATGTGCGCAGTTCTCGCATAAAGTCATTAGTAGGGTCACTCTGCAAGGTTTTGTAATATGTTGGATCCGATAGTACAGTAGCTTCAGGTTCTCGGCGATATAGTCAGAACAGTTTAGTAGCACAAAACAGATGGTTTAATTACAATTGTATTCTCATCCTGCAGGCATTTAAGAGAGAAGCATTCATCCTTACTAAGATTATCTTTAGGTATAGTCCTAGGCATGGTCTCAAGTTCCTCCGTTACTAATTTAGTAAAAACCTCTATGTTGGAACAAGTTTCCTAACCTGGTGTGAATCTTGTTTGTGGTTTTAGAAAAGTTAAGGGACCTTCCATGGGAACATGCTCACATACCTCAAGAAGACTGGCCAGGTCATTAAGAGCTGCCTGGTCCTGATCATTAAAACCAGGAATGCCTATATTGTGTAGGTCAGCCCTCTGTTTAAATTTAAAGAATGTATGTAACAGAAGGCGCCTAGCAAACAGATGGGTATCCTTCACCCATTCAAAGGTATCACTCTTAGTAGGGTTGCCAGGTGACTTGACCAAAAATACTGGACAAAATGGTGAAAGGTGCGACACATGCGAGAATCGTTGGTGAGGAAGAAGGTTATTTATAAATGATCTGACTGTTCCGTCATTTTTTTCTAAATTTCACTCCAAGTATTCACCAATTTGTACCACTTTATATTCTGTTTCGTGAAAAATCTGGGGAGGGGTCTTAGGAGGGAGTGCCTTTCTGAGGATTTTTTAAGGAAATAGAATATGAAATAGTGCAAATTGATGCAAATTGGTGCATGCTTGGAGTGAAATGTAAAACAAATGACGCAACGGTCAGATCATTTATAAATAACTGACCTGCAGTCATACAGATCCATGGCAAGCTATACTGCACCCATCCTCATCCTCTCTCTCTACCCTTATCCTCTCACCCTCCCATCCCCCTCATCCTCTCAGCCCCCTCCCTTCATCCTCTCTCATCCCCCCTCCTTTCATCCTCTCTCATCCCCCTCCCTTCATTCTCTCATCCCCCCGTCATCCTCTTTCACCCCCTCTCCCTTCATCCTTTCTCATCCCCCCTCCCTTCATCCTCTCATCCCCCCTCCCTTCATCCTCTCATCCCCCTCCTTTCATCCTCTCATCCCCCCTTCATCCTCTCTCACCCCGCCCCCTTCATCCTCTCACCCCCTCCATTCATTCTCACCCCTCTCCCTTCAGCCTCTCTCACGCCCCCCTTCATCCTCTCATCCCCCCTCCCTTCATCCTCTCACCCCCCTCCCTTCATCCTCTCTCATCCCCCCTCCTTTCATCCTCTCTCATCCCCCTCCCTTCATCCTCTCATCCCCCCGTCATCCTCTTTCACCCCCTCCCTTCATCCTCTCTCATCCCCCCTCCCTTCATCCTCTCATCCCCCCTCCCTTCATCCTCTCATCCCCCTCCTTTCATCCTCTCATCCCCCCTTCATCCTCTCTCACCCCGCCCCTTCATCCTCTCATCCCCTGCATCCTCTCACCCCCTCCATTCATTCTCTCACCCCCCTCCCTTCAGCCTCTCTCACCCCCCCTTCATCCTCTCATCCCCCCTCCCTTCATCCTCTCATCCCCCTCCTTTCATCCTCCTTTCATCCTCTCAACCCGCTCCCTTCATCCTCTCACCCCTTCATCCTCTCACCCCCTCCCATAATCCTCTCTCATCCCCGCCTCCCTTCATCCTCTCACCCCCCTCCCTTCATCCTCTCTCATCACCCTCCCTTCATCCTCTCTCATCCCTCCTACCTTCATCCTCTCACCCCCCTCCCTTCATCCTCTCTCACCCCGCCCCCTTCATCCTCTCACCCCCTCCATTCATTCTCTCACCCCCCTCCCTTCAGCCTCTCACCACCTTCCCTTCATCCTCTCATCCTCCCTCCCTTCATCCTCTCATCCCCCTCCTTTCATCCTCCCTTCATCCTCTCAACCCGCTCCCTTCATCCTCACCCCCTTCATCCTCTCACCCCCTCCATTCATCCTCTCACCCCCTCCCATAATCCTCTCTCATCCCCGCCTCCCTTCATCCTCTCACCCCCTCCCTTCATCCTCGCATCACCCTCCCTTCATCCTCGCATCACCCTCCCTTCATCCTCTCTCATCCCTCCTACCTTCATCCTCTCACCCCCTCCCTTCATCTTTTCTCACCCCTCCCTTCATCTTCTCATCCCCCTCCTTTCATCCTCTCCCCCCCCTTCATCCTCTCACCCCCTTCCCTTCATCCTCTCTCACCCCTCCTCCCTTCAACCTCTCACCACCCCCTTCATCCTCTCACCCATCTTCCCTTCATTCTCTCACCACCCTCCTCCCTATCATTATCACCCCAACAGGGCAGCCAGAGAACACACACACAAAACAGTACAAGTACAAATATATACACACACACCAGGACAAAACAGAACAAATACACACAGGACACAGGCAGGAGATACAGCACAGGACACAGGCAGGAGACACAGGACACAGCCTCATCACTCTCCACTCCACTCTTTGGCCCCACCCAAGGCTCCTGCCACCTCCTCCTGATTGGCTGCATTAGGCCGCACTTATAGTGCCGGCGACAGCGACGCCACCGATCACGTCACCCGTCGCCATTGCAAAAGTTATATTTTAAGTTTAGGCGACGTCACTGGCTACAAGGCCAGTGATGTCACAAAAGGGGGAGGGCAGAGGCACGGAGAAGCTCCTGATTGGCTGCAAGGGGAGACCGTCGCTGAAAAAAATCAAATATCAGTGACTATCAGATTTTTGGTAGCACTGTCGCTCCGTTGCTTTTGTTTTCATTGCATTTGTTTTCACGCGACGGTCACGACCCCATTGCTATAAGCGCAGCCTTACACAGCAGCCAATCAGGATGGAGGAAGGTGCCCAGCCCCCTAGCAGCAGCAGCCCTGCTCTATCCCTTCTCAGGGGAAATCCCGCGATTGGTTACTAAGTCCAGAGAGGTAATACCGGACACATAAATGTCCGGTATTATCTCTCATTTTTTACCGGACACAGTAATCAAATACAGGGCTGTCCGGTTCAATATTGGACACCTGGCAACCCTTACTCTTAGTGATGGGTGAAAAGGATAATCCTTGGGTGAGAAGACTAATATCATGTTCATTGAGATTCAGAGAAGATAGGTTAACCACTCGTGTACTATTTATCTGGTTAGCACGTATCTGAGCTATCTCTGATGTTGGTACTGATATGCCCATTTTGTCTCTGTCTCTGAGATCCCATCTGACCTCTTCGGCCTATTCTTCCTCTTCCACTGTTTCGACCAGAGCGTCTGTGTAATCCTAAAAAAGGAGTTCTGAGATTAGTTGTAAGGCCCTCTTGGAAATCTTTGGAAGTCCCTTCAACTTCACTATCTGAAGTATCCCACTCTGTGGATGTCTTGATTCACAGGGTTCATTTCCTCCTTTGAATAGTGTTATGTTTGTATATTTGACTTATTGCAAAGTCATTATAATCCCTTTGGAATTTGCGAAGTTTTCTGATTTTAATTTCAGAAGTAAATGTATCAATGTCAAGTTTTAATCTCAGTTCCATTTGATCAAATATAGGGCTAGGCTGCCACTTAGTGACATCCTGTAACTGTATTTCTAGTTCGAATTAATTTCCTCCAATTTGGTTTTCTCATGTGCAGTCAGTAGACGCATTAGATCTAAATCAGGAAATCTAAACAGAATTAAAAAGCACAATTTTTGAACATTAAAATAGAGTGGGCGGTCTAAAGGAGAACGCATATAAGACACTTATGAGATGATATCTCACACCATTGAAATTATCTAAATTTATTCCGGGATACTCTACACTTAAGCCCTAAAGCAGTGGTTCTCAACCCCAGTCAAGGACCAGTAACAATGCAGGTTTTAAGGATACCCCGGCTTGAGCACAGATGGTTCAGTCACAATGATTGGGCCACCTGTGCTAATGAGAGGATAACCTTATACTCTGCACTGCACAGTGATTGGGCCACCTGTGCTAATGAGAGGATTGCCTTAAAACCTGCACTGTGAGTGGTCCTTGAGGACTGGAGTTGGGAACCACTGCCCTAAAGGATGCGGGGCTCAAGCCACTCTACTTCACATATGGTGGACCTTTCCTCAAGTAGTATCTCTATGGAGTTAAATAAGAAATTGGCTAAGGAGGATTCTAGGCCTAGACCTATCATTGGATCCATGGTAGAATCCACTAAACAGACCACTCCAAGATGTATCTAAAACAGATTTTGCCCTAATCTGTCCGTTTGCAACCGCAACTAGATGCGAAATAGCAGCCATGTGGAAACAACCAGAAGTTCCTCAAATCTTTAAAATCAGAAACAGAATCCGGTTTCTTTGCCAAATGGAAAAACTAACAAGTATGCGAAACGACTCGTGCTCAAATTTCCCCAAAATGTGGCAGCCCTGGGTAGCACAATCTGATATCCAGGGGGCAAATCCCCCCCAATCGTGCTCTGACCTATAAATAGGCTTCTCCTTTAGATTAAGACACAAACTATACCAGCTTGATCCCTTTGTCCATAAGATAAAAAAAGTTTTGTAAAAATATATTGGATATTTACTGTCTCAACTCTCAGAATATTCCTCTTGCTCTTCTCCTACCCCCCTATTATTATTATGTTGTCGCCAATTGTAAAATGTATTTACCTATTTGTAAAATTATGTTTTCAAAAAAATTTACGTTAAAAAAAAAAGTGTCCGTCACTTATAACCAAATTAGGAATTAAATGTCACTGACAATTACTAGAGCACTCAGCACTTGACACATGTCCTAATTATCTCCAATTGAAAGCTCAAACAACATAGCCTCAACCTCAGAGCGCTTTGCATTCAGGGAACTGTAGTCCGTCGCGGCTTCTGGCGGGGGAGGGGCTACGTGACTTTACGCACTCTCCTCCAGGAACACAAGAGCGTAGAGGACTACAATACCCGGCATGCCCCTCGGGTGGTCTGCATCGCGTGACGGTTGAGTTTGCGGATTGAGCGAGCGGATAAAAGTCGCTGTTCGGCCATTTTGTGGGAGACTCCACCGAACGGAGAGGCGCGCAGGCTCAGCCCGGCCCCTTCATACCGTTTATATAATAATACACACTAGTTCCTTTTTCTTCCCTCTACCTCCACGCACCCGACATCCGAGTACTCTCCTCCTCCAGCAGCGCTCAGGACCCCAGCACAGCGCCCCCAGGAGAAGAACAGAGCCAGCCCCCCCCCCCCCCGCCTCCTGCGCCTCAGCCTTTTCCTCTCACATCGGGCTCGTAATAATATCGCATGTCCTCTATCCAGAACCTCAACTCTTTCGGTAAGAGAGCAGGGCCCTCAACTCTAGCACAGGCATCTGTTTTATTTTCTATTTGTTGCTTGCCTTATTCTTTTGCTTTTAAACACCCATTTGCCTTTTTTTATGCAGCGTTTTTAATCGCACAGACATAGCGTTGAAACAAACGAGCCTGGCGGCGTATTAACCCCATGTGGTGTTAATTAGTCATTTAATTAACTCATTATACGTGCATTCAACTTCTAGATAAAGTTACCGAGGGGTATCCACACGTCACCATTTCAGGCCTTGCCCCCAATGCAGTCTTTGGGTTTGGGCAATATCCTAATATGAAACCACTTTTTTTTTTTCTTTTATGGCCCCGTGGTATTTGTTCAGTCTTTGCCTGGATATAGATATTATAAAACTGGTTGGTGCATTTTATATGTGCAGTCCTCTATTCATATACCGACCTCTCACATTTGTATTGTAGTGCCCTAGCCTCCTGTATATACCCCCAACCCCCTGTCTTGCTCAGTCTCTTGTATGTATTCACCTCCCTGTTTCCTCAGTCTCCAGTATGTACCCCCACCTCCCTGTTTTGCTCAGTCTCCTGTATATATTTGCCCTCCCCTCTCCCTACTTTGCTCAGTCTCCTGTCTTGTCTGTTTTTGTCTCCGCTCCCACAAAATGGCGACGACTTCTGTTGGACGAGGGCAAGTTACACCACTAGGGGTGGGGGCTGGAGATGAGATGCACTGTTTACTTGTTTTCAATTCTTGCTTGCTTCACGTCCACCTTCAATCTAGCATAACACACTACTGTTATAGATCTTATGTTGACTCTAATTGCAGTAAGATGTTGTCTCTAAGTATTGAACTTGCAGAAAAGTAGCTGTGCTTATTTCTGGAACCGGACATAAACCCCTTGGCAGGATTGGACATCTTGAGACATAACATAAATACTGCTTAGCTAACTTTGCTTGCATTAACTTGCTCTAAAATGAGAAGCGGAAAGTAAAGGTACAGTACTATTTTACCGCTCAGTAATTGTGATGAACTAGATATATATTTTCTTGAAGCCTTATTAGCCAGTCGGTGAATACAGCATCTAGTTGGTCATTTTAGGACCAACCAGAAAAGAAAAGGTTCAAAACAAATAACAAAAACCAGTATGTAAGTGTACCTGTAAATTAAAATAAAGTGAACTAAAGGAGGATGTGGAGTTTAAAAGAAACCACGGGGGGATACCGAGCGGAGCATCCGCTTAAGGCCCACTGGGAAGTGAAGAGAACTAGATGGAGTGGATCCTATTGACAACAATAAATGGGACTTGGAAGGTACAATGTGGGGAAGACTGGGGCTACTGAAGATAAGGGAGCACGTATAATTGTGATGTGATTAGATGAGGCCTGCTGAGGGAGAAGGATGGCTTTATATAGTGTTCCATTAACAAGCAGTACCATTTAGTTGCTGGGGATGTAGCAGCCCTAGAAACATGGTAAAGTAGATTAAAATTAGGATTTCCTATACTTAAGGGAATGTTACCCATGATCCTAATCAATTGCTAGGTACACAGTTATGGTAAGTGTCAAACCTGTTGTACCCCCATAATCACACGGCATACAGTGCTGCCGCTATGTGCTTTGGGTAAAACATGCAAATGAACACTCAATGGCTCTCCTTTTTGCTTTCTTATACACTTTAATGGCGTTATCATAGGCTGCGTCCCTGCTAGCACTGAGCGTGTGGCGGTTACGTACATTATATAGATATATGCAAGTCCCCGCTCACACGGTGTGTGCGGGCACACACGCTTTGCGCTTAAACAAAAATCTTACTTTCTAGCGTTCTCAACTACCTGCAATGCCCACCCTGGTCTGTGTAAATGACAGGACACCCGGCGCTCGTGCTTGGAGCGCTCCATGCATGAGCGTGCTCAGCGCCAGCGGGGACTTTGCCTTGGGCCTCGGGCATGGTGCCTCGGGCCGCGCTCCTGCTCTGCCTTGCCTGCTCAAATTGGCGCTTTTTTGTGTCCTGCAAGGCAGTGAGCGCGCTTTGGCGGCGGGGGGCGGGACTATTTCCTCGCTCAAATTGGATGTGAGCTGTCACGTGACCGCTTCCCTGAGCGGCAAATTTTAAATTTGCCTGTCTGCTGAAATTTTCTGAGCAGCTAAAGCAGCTGCTAAAGCCGCGCTGATGACAGATGCAGGGGGTAAGTGCATCTGCTCAGCGCGGCTCAGCACAGCTTAATCTACTATGTCCCAGTCCTAAGACTGCTCATTTTCTTAACTTTGAAAATATCTAGAATTGAGCCATGTGGTCTCTGGAGCTGAACCATATTAATTTAGGCTCTGGGGCCCCCTACTTTTGGAGAAACTTGCCTATGAAGTAGCTGCTCTGCTCAACTTCACAATTGAATTCTGTGGTTCCTTAACACAAAAAAAGATGAAAACCACTAATGTAGACAAATGAGACCTGTTCCACAATGTAGTGACACAGCAACTTGAAAGGAGAATCCATTTGTCCAGCAGATGAGCTGTATTAAATCACAAATTAAGCATTAAACGTTGATCTAAATGCAGCACCGTAGAGGATGGAAGCTAGGGCTCGCGTGAAGACCATAAAATCTACAGTTTCACGATACAAAATCTATATACTCCATTAAATGTATTTGGTCTGTGTTGGTAGGGAAAAAACAACTATTTGACACCATAGATCATGTTTCCTTCCAGACCCCTTTGCTGATGCAACTAAGGGTGACGACTTACTCCCGGCAGGGACTGAGGATTATATCCACATAAGAATCCAGCAACGCAACGGCAGGAAAACTCTGACCACTGTGCAGGGCATTGCAGATGACTACGACAAGAAGAAGCTTGTAAAAGCTTTTAAGAAGGTAAACTGCCCTGTTCTCTTCAGGATATTTTCTTTTGGTCTTTATTATTTGGCAATTATTGCATGGTAAGCAAATTGCTTCAAACAGCAATTGCTCACAATTGGTACTAGGTGGTACATCAGTTCTGACTAATCAAATGTAAATATACTACTTGTTTAGGGATGACTGATCTAGTAGCATGGAACTGTATCTTCGGGACCCAACACGTGTCTGCCTCTGGTAATATGCCATTAATGTAAAGAAATGTATGGCTTTCAATAACTTATCAGAAATACTTGGTTTAAGAATATCTTGCCTTATATACTATAACTTTCCTTTTATCAGCTTTAAAGTAAATACAGCTATTACTATCTTGTGTTCATATTGAAATATTTGGTTTGTTTCAGAAATTTGCCTGTAATGGTACTGTGATTGAACATCCTGAATACGGTGAAGTCATCCAGCTTCAGGGTGATCAAAGAAAAAACATCTGTCAGTTTCTTATGGAGGTGAGATGTAGAATTAGTCCTTTAGTTTTATGTGACCAAAATTTAATTTAGGAGACTTGTATGCTTTAATCAAACTAACTTTTGTAAAATGTAGTCACTTGATTAGATTTTTTAATTTTTTTTTTTGCCTGTATAATCCGCTTCCCATCTGGCAATGTCATGCTCTGACAGTTTGGCTTCCTATTGGCTTGTAGGAGAGACTTGAATGGTAACAATATGTATTTCCCCAAAAGGGTGCTAGTTTTTTGACTTGTAATAGTTTGCAGTATACCTCTTGCAGCTTGTCTTTAAAGGGATGAAAAGCCAAAAGCGCAAAGAGGGAAGTATAAAGTTGTATTCCAAATAAACAAGCAAACATTCAAAAGTACACCAGATAAAGCATTTAGCTTTGGGTAATCAAATCTCTGCAAGCATCCCCTTGGTTCCTCAATTTTGTCGGTGATGTTACTGCATACAGACATGCACAGGAGCTCAATACTTAACTTATGTGTAGGTTTAAATGTTTGCTTGTATATATTGAAATACAACTTTTTATACTTGCCTCGTTAGCTTTTATTTCATAAAAGGGACCAGAAACACTGGCAGACCGAAAGCCAAGTATCGCAGGAACTAGGGGTCCCCATGAAAATGTCCTATTTAAAGCGGCAATCTCCTTGCGCCTTTCCTCCCCCCCCAAGTCTGGCAATCCCTAAGACAACTGAGTAAACTAATGGAAGCTGCCTATTCTATACATTAAATGTAGGTAATTGACGCAACTTTCAAATGTCAAAAGTATACATATCTTATTAGTAACAAATCACTACATATACAATCTTCACCATTTTTGTGGTAACACTGTAAACTGTTCTAGATGTAGGGAAAATGTTCACCCCAAAATGTAGTTTCACTGGCCAAAATCTGTTTAACATGAACGGTCATTTTCTCACGATGTGCCTAAATCTGCTAAACTGATTTTTATACACATATTTAAGTGGATTTTTAATTTGCAGTTGAATCTTTCTAATTAAACAGCTTGCATTGTTTAGTTGTTAACAGTTTGCCAGTTACATGAAACTGCACCTTGAACACAAATTCCCTTAACTTTCTGTGGAAGTGGCAAGGGCTGTCATGCTGGTGCATTTTTATAGCCAGAGAATGTCATGGCACTTGCCATTTTCTGTGGGAAATCCCATTCCCTGCTCAACTATGAATGCAGTCAGAAGTCGATCTTTCGTTCATTATAAAAAGGTGGCTGAATTAAATGGCAATGATGCTGCCTTCTCTGGCATCAAGTCACCGCATGCTGTAAAAATAGACATGCATAACATTTCATTAGTATACAGAAAATTAATTCTTGTCCATTTTGGACAATCCCGCATGCATGTTAACTCCCGTGGAGAGTTATTGGTGCATCATTGATTTTTTTTAAAGGTGTACAACATTCCCTGTTAAGTTTTTTAGGTCTGGACTGATGGTGAACACACTCAAACATTAACAGCTTTCCTAAATTGCAATTGACATTGTTCCCTAAATGCCATTTAACTCCAGCACAATAGCAATTATACCATGTTGGCAGCCATCAGTCTTACAGATCTGAATAAGCGGTAGGAATTTAAAGATGGTGTGCAGCACATTTGCATAGTTTGTTTGGGAAGATGATGGCAAACATGGGTATTAACTACTGATTTATAATCTGGTGTCTACATGTGTTTTATTTCAGATTGGCATTGTTAAGGAAGAACAACTGAAGGTCCATGGTTTCTGAGATGTGGCTAACATAATTTTCCTGCGTGTCTTGCCATTGCTGGCTATTTTGTGAAATATGAATGTTTGCAGTAGAAGGACTTTCCAAATGTCTGATCATTCAAAATTGGATCCCCTTTTGCATGATTACAGAAAGTGTATGAGTAGGCTAGTAACACATAAAGAAACTGCTGTGAGATTGCAGCATTTGTGTGAATTTTAGCACATTTCCAATGGAAATGTTTTAGTGACGATTGTTTCAGTTGATGTTTTTGTTGTATTAAACATGTATGTTGCTGCCTAACAAGACTGTGTAGTTACTTTGACTGGTAACTTTTCAAACAAAACGTCACTTTCTGGCATTTATTTATAATTGCGTGGGTTCAATCCATTTACCATTGTCAATGGTTGATTTTTAAACATTCTCTAATTCATAACATGTTCACATTTGCAATGGATCTTAACATCCTGTATCTGAAAGACAGTGCCAACAAGTCTACACCAAATTTGACTGGTAGTATGAGGCATATAGATGGATTTAGACACAAACTTATTCCATGTAACATATCATATTTGTCCACTCCATTCTGGACATGGGGGGTGGACTGGGAGCATTTGACAGAACCTTTTTTTTTTTTTTTTTTTTTTACACATTGTACCTGGTTATTACTTTCCTTCAACAGGATATCCATGGTTCGCACAGCCCTTAATCTTTTAATGTGCTATCTTTCTAACTGCACCACTCACTATTGCAGTTTTCCAAATGTCAGATTGAAGTGCTTGGTCCTGCCCCACCATTGCATAACTATTCCATTGTTATTCATTGGCAAGTTTTGTTACGTTTTTGCAGGGGTGTGAGATTCCCGGGGGAGGAGGGGGGTGTATAGGGGTGGAGACACGGCAGTTACACAGGCCCCAAGCTCTTCCGAAGGCATTTAAATTAAATACAGAGGAGCGGTAAAGACCCCTGTAACTTACCTTGGCTCCGCCTGCTTCTGGTGACACATCACCATGACAACCTGGGATTACGTGCTGTCGCTTTGCCGTGGTACTGGAGACAAGGTATAAAGGGGGGGGGGGGGAGGGGTACACAGGAAAGCTTGCGTACCCCCTCCAATAATTGATGACCTGTCTTAGATGAGTAGCATTCATTCCTGTGAGCAGTACCCATGCTCATACAAAAATGCAAACATTGTGTAACCTGTTGCAAGTTCTCAATTCTGTCAATAACACAAGGCCTGTTAATATAATTTACGTTCTGAAAGTAAGAGGGGAAAAAAGCTTTGCAATTTCAGCTTTTCTGTGGAATGTATACTGAAGACTACCTCATTCGTTTGGTTTCAGATCAAAACTTGCCACCAGAGCTAACATTTAGGACCGTTGCTGTTTCTCACTGGTTAAATGCATGCTACCTGTAGCCATATGTTCTGTTTGATACTATGGATTTAAAAAAATATATATATTTTTTTTTTTAAGTCATGGACCTGCTTTTGTCTGCCCTTCTGAAGGACCCCTGTTACCACTGCTGCTGGGATAATAGACCTGGCGCGGCATTTCAGCTTATACCCCACTGCCTTCAGTCTGGGGAATGCTTACTGGTAGTTGCAGGAACGTGTATTGGAAGTGTGGAGCAGTCATTCCTGTTTATTGAAGGGGACTACCTCTAATTGTGTGGATGGGCTCATCTTCAAGGCCTGTTTTAAAATGCCACACTCTGGTCAAGGTCCAGAGTGGATTATGACGGATGAATGCTAACGCCTGTAATATAGTGGGCGCGTGCCAGTTATACAATGGCTGTGGTTAGACAGCCATTGTACACTAGGGCAGTGGGCGTGGAGCCAAGTTATAGGGGAGGAGACTCAGAAAAGTAAGTATTCACGCTCCTACCACAGTGTTTTTGTGGGCACAATATTAATAACAAATAATCTCACAGCATGTCCTTTGTATATTTATTTTTAAAAAAAATACACTGTACCTTCCAAACCTGTCGCTCACAGCAGCACGGACAGTACACACAACGTGTGTGTGTGTGTCTCCTCTTTGAATTCTATGGTTTTAAATATCAGGAAATAACAATCATCTGTTCCTTAGCAGGTCTTAAAATTAGGTAAATACAACCTCAGGTGAACAACACATGACATATTACACATGATTTATTTAACAAAAATAAAGCCAAAATGGAGAAGCCACGTGTGAAAAAAACAAGTACACCTTATGATTCCATAGCTTGTAGAACACCTTTAGCAGCAATAACTTGAAGTACAGCAGGGCCCCGGATATACGGCGGGTTCCGTTCCAGAGGCCCGCCATATAGTGAAAATCGCCGGAAAGCGGATCCGGCGATTTTCAGTGTTGCACAAACCGGCATTTTTGCCGTTCTGCGTATGTGCGACCGCCGGTCTGCGCATGCGCGCCGGGCGCACCCATCCATTCTGCGCATGCGCAATTTTAAATTCAACATGGCGGACCCCTTCTCGGTGCTTATGCACAGCTCTCTTAATGTCCAGCCACAGTATTTCAATCGGGTTGAGGTCTGGACTTTGACTGGGCCATTGCAACACCTTGATTCTTTTTCAGCTATTCTGTTGTAGATTTGCTGGTGTGCTTGGGATCATTGTCCTGTTGCGTTACCCAATTTCAGCCAAGCTTTAGCTGTCGGACAGATGGACTCACATTTGACTAGAATACATAGGTATACAGAGGAGTTCATGGTCGACTCAATGACTGCAAGGTTCCCAGGTCCTGTGGCTGCAAAACAAGCCCAAATCATCACCCCTCCACCACTGTGCTTGACAGTTAGTATGAGGTGTTTGTACTGATATGCTGTGTTTGGCAAAAACCAAACGTGGCACTGTGCATTATGGCCAAACATCTGCACTTTGGTCTCGTCTGTCCAAAGGACATTGTTCCAGAAGACTTGTTCAGATGCAACTTTGCAAAACGAAGCCGTGCTGCCATGTTCTTTTTAGAGAGAAGAAGCTTTCTCTTGGCAACCCTTCCAAACAAACCATACTTGTTCAGTCTTTTTCTAATTGTACTGTCATGAACTTTAACATTTAACATACTAACTGAACCCTGTAGAGTCTGAGATGTAACTTGTTGGTTTTTTTTTGCAATTTCTCTGTGCATTGCACGGTCTGACCTTGGGGTGAATTTGCTGGGACGTCCACTCCTGAGAAGATTGACAACTGTCTCGAATGTTTTTCACTTTTGAATAATCTTTCTCACTGTAGAATGATGGACTTTAATTAAATTGTTTGGAAATGGCCTTATAACCCTTCCCAGATTGATGGGCAGCAACAATTGCTTCTCTGAGATCTTTGCTGATGTCTTTCCTCGAATGCAACCGGACCAGCAAACTGCTAAAACTTTGGTTTTTAAAGAGGTGGTCACACTTGCTGCTGATCAATTAATCAAGGGCATTTGATTAGCAGCACCTGTCTGCTACTTAGCATCTTAAATCCTATGGAAGCAGTAAAGTGTACAGTACTTAGTTTTTCACACAGCTTCTCCATTTTGGCTTTATTTTTTGTTAAATAAATCATGACACGAAGTAATATGTCATGTGTTGTTGTTCATCTAAGGTTGTATTTACCTAATTTTAAGACCTGCTAAGGAACAGATGATTTGTTATGTCCTGATATGTAAAACCATAGAATTCAAAGGGGGTGTATTTTCTTTTTCACACGTGTGTGTTATCCCAAATATACGTCTCTCTGTCTCTGTCGCTCTGCCTCTCTGTCTCTCTCTCGCCTGGCCCCTTGCCGGTTGAGTAGATTATCTTAAACATAGGGGAAGTGAACTTCAGGCCCCTGCACTAGTATCCAAACCTTAATATATCTAGGGAAATATGGATGGGTTACACTTGCAAGAAACAAAAACAAAAAGTAGGAGCGCAGAGAGGACAAGACGTTAGGCAATAATACACTTTTAATAATACACTTTGCACATAAAAATTTACAATCAAATACTGCTGCACGAACGATAGGGACCCCGCACACGTCTGACGCTCCCACCACACAGACCTCCTCTCGATACCCCTTGGATCACCGCCGGATACAGGAATCGGAAGTGAACCCGGTGTGCGACTGGGGAATCAGGTGGGCTACCTCGTGAGAGTACACAGCTTAGCTGGGGCTGTGTACTCAATGCGTGAACGTTTGAACAGACCGTCTATTGGACAGGTATCACAACCCTATACTGGAAGTTGGGAACCCTGCAGTTACCCTCTACGCGTTTCGCGCTAATTAGCGCTTCATCAGGAGGTGATGGGCATGTCGGGATGTGGCCTTAATATAGGCAACAACCTCTAATTACCCCTAATGTTAAAAACGTGTACATATTTAAAACAATTGCTCTAATAGTAATTTGTACATAAAACACTACTAACATACTCTAACGATTTAAAACATTTAAAAACACATAAAAACATGTATATTGTGTACCCATTCTATGATTCATAAACTACAAGGCCATTAAAACATTAGAAACCCCAGACATTCAGAAGTGAACAGACGAGCGCAGCCTCATTATCTGTGGAACTGCGTTACACTTGCAAGCAAACATTTTAATACCGAATGTACAAAAACATTTGTGAAGCAGGACAACTTTGCACATCACTACTCTTGGCAATGCATTATAAACTATGCATTTCATCTACTGTTTTTATTATGTCTCTCCCAGAATCAGGAAAGAAAGAGACTTGTACTCTAGTCTGTCTATATAATTGAATTTATCAGTGTGTGTTAGTGCATAGACTGTTAATAAACACAGATTCCCAACAAGCTTTGAGAAATCCCAAACATTACCACATAAACTATATATGCATATAAGTGTCCAAAGGAGTGCTAGTGGGCGTGGATAAATGTACACAACAAAAAACAAACAAAGATGCCCAAAGCTACTTCCACCGTGCAATACCTATATATTCTTTTGAAAAAGGGTAATTTAGTTTAACTTTTTGGCCAAAGTGTCTTAAGCCTGCTGCCACTTTCAAGGCATGACAGTTAGCAGGTCCTAACACTCCCAGAGTTAAAATTCTTATTTACCTGTTTAATTACAGGAAGAATGATCAGCATTGGACCTGTCAACTTTGAATGTGGGGAGGGGGGCCACTACCCTCCCAAAGCAGCTGAGACCAGCTGCACACAGTTAATAAACACAGATTCCCAAAAGCTCTGAGAAACACCACACACATTATATATATAATGTGTGTGTGTGTCCAAAGGAATGCTAGTGGGCATGGCTAAATGTATACAACAAAAAACAAACAAAGATACTTCCAATGTGACAAAAATACACTGCAATACCAATATATTCTCTTGAAAAAGGGTAATTTAGTTTAACCTTTTGGCCAAAGCGTCTTAAGCCTGCTGCCACTTTTTGTTTATTTACTGCGTGCAGCTGGTCTCAGCTGCTTTTGGGGGGGTAGTGGCCCCTCCCCACCAAGTTTTAAGCTTGCCCCTCCCCACATTCCAAGTTGGCAGGTCAGTTTAATTTTGCTGGGTTACGACAGATCCAATGCTGATCATTCTTCCTGTAATTATACAGGTAAATAAGAATTTTAACTCGGGTAGTGTTAGAACCTGATAACGGTCATGCCTTGAAAATGGCAGCAGGCTTAAGACACTTTGGCCAAAGGGTTAAACTAAATGACCCTTTTTCAAGAGAATATATAGGTATTGCACGGTGGAAGTAGCTTTGGGCATCTTTGTTGTTGACGTCGGAGGTCACGGGTGAGACTGTTCCGGTATACTGGGGGGAGAGGGTGTATGTTTACTTTAGTGGCAGACCATACAGTGGTGATAACCTTGCGCACCGAGTACTGTGAGTAAATCCAAGCTACTATACTTGCATCTGGGACACTATATTGGAGTTAGATTGCAAAACTACCATTTACTGTATGCTTAGTCTATTGTAGTTTACCACTAGATACCACTCACCGAAGTGCACACCCTGTCATCAATTCAGGGAAGAGGTTTCATTTAGGGGGACATATATCTCTATGGCATATATCTAAATGCTTTATAGCCTATCTAGAGACATATATACTATATACAATCAATTGTCCCCCTTGCTACTTGCATTTACCTCCTACCCTACCCCATACCCTGATTTCAGTCACCACCAATAGGGTTAATTTGATGTATCCATTATTGGATTGTTTATTTCATTCCCTTCTGGTGTCACCTAATACCTTGTGTTTTAATTGGTTTTATGGTATTTGAGTATGCGCCGTTGTCTTTTGTAATTAATAAAACTTTATTGTTTTGCCTATATCAGGCTTTTATTGGTAACTGTCCGCCCACAGTGTTGGGAGCGGTTACTTTCTGTACCCCATACAGCTTATCAGATGATTTATCAGGGAGCATTATATCCCTAATACATATATCAGCCTTGTTGTGCAGTGTTAAAGGGATCTTTGGGAGACCACTTGTGTCTTCTTGTTCGTTTGTTCTATATAAGAACAAACAACTATTATCTATTACGCCTGATGAAGTACCGGAGTGTGTGAAATGCGTTGCGGAGTTCACTCAGTGCAAACACAGACATCTAGACACTTAGTTGTCCAGCTTACAGCCTCCCCACAGAGCTTTGAGCCGTTTCTATCCGGCTAACTCCAAGTGGGAGTAGCGCTGGAGCTGTAGAGACACGGCGATTGCGGTGGACTACTCCTTACGGGTATCGCGAGAGGACGCAACCCGGAAGTACCATCCGAGTATTGCCGAGCCAATTGGTCCCAGCGTGCGGGACTGATCCGTGAGCCTCGGCGTTCACCCGTGTGTCTACCACCTACTTGTGCCAGATGTCCGTGCACTGTCTTCTACTGGACTAATTTTATTATACATGTAAGTTACTAGCTACTGTTTTATATGTTTAATACATTTATCTTGACCCTTGGTGCGCTTTTGGGCCTTCTTTTTTGCATGACCATCTGCCGTTGGAGCCTTCCCACAGCGGACTTTGGTGAAGGAGAGGTGTCTTCCCGTTACAGCAGCAGCAAAAGGGGAGAGTGGGTCGATTTCAAGATCAACATTTTAGGAAGCATTAGCGCGGATTGATTTTTCTTCACTGATAAATTTACAGGTATTTAACTCAATTTAATCTAAGATCAGAGATGTGCTGTTTTTTCACATACCTTCTCGAATTTTGTAAACATCCCTCCCTTTAGTTCAGTGAAAAAGTTTGCTTCCATCCAAAAGTTTGCAACAAGTTTGCCTACAGCTAAAAAGTCACTGAGCACTTTGCAAAGTTTACTCGAAGCTGCGGAGAGGCAAATCTTGGAACATTTGCACATCTCTACTTATCAAACAGTGATATTTGCTGACAAACCACCACATTTTTAATTTATTTAATTGTCGCAGGGATTTAAATCTGCGACAATTAACTAGGATCACAAGCCCTACCAGCGTGATTACCCAATACTGTAGAGCAGTGTTTTTCAACCAGGGTTCCTAGGAACCCATGAGTTCTCAAGGCATCCCTAAAGGGTTCGCTGTAATTTGAGGTCATTTTAAAATTTACGAATTTAAAATGCATCGGATCTCAGACTTGCTGTTAGAGTGGGTTGGGGATTCCTCAGAATTTTACATGGGGTTCCCTAACCAAAAAAAGGTTGGAAACCACTGGTGTAGATTCATTGAAACAAGAGATCCCAAAGAGATTATTATCAATCAGTGAAACCAAAGAAAAAAAGAAAATTCAAATGAAAACAGGTTGTTAATTTTTTTTCTATTCTGTGCCATATTCTGTATATTCTATGTATTTTTCTGAGGAAAGGGAGTTGGCAGCAAATCTCTCTGGCAGTAAAGGGGTTATATTTGAAGGGTGAGCTACACACATTCGACTTTTAATTATTAACATATTGTAATTATTATGTGTGCACTATATAAATATTTATACAGATTTATACATAAAATCCATGAGTGTTGACTTCCCTGGCTCTGGCAGAAGATAAAACACCTGATCTGTAGTTATAACAGTGCAGTGTGTCACTTACAATCATTTAGTAATGAGCCAAAGGTGTTTTACATTTCATTTAAAGTTTGTGGTAAAGAAAAAGCATAGTTTATGTTAATAGCACACAACATTTTAGGGAAGCATTTCTATGAAGTACAATACATTCAAACATACTATAAACTTCTCTACTTTATTCTCTAGGTGTCACCCTAAGACAGCATATTGATGGTCCATGTTATGTTAAAACATTTTTCCTAATGTTGATAATGCTAAACCATTTCCCCACACTTTCCTAATGGAAAAATACTATATATATATATATATATATATATATATATATATATATATATATATATATATATATATATATATATATATATATATATATATACTGATGCTAAAAGGCATTGATTAGTCTTAAATCTACATGGTTTGTGTTAGGAAGATGTGTCCTTTGACCGGCCGGTCAATTAACATCCTAGGGGAATAACCTTTTAGTGTCTGTATCAGCTTTTTCTTGTTGCTTTATTATTTGCACCAGTGTGCATTCAATGTATTCTGTCAACGTTTGGTAAGTAAATTCTCCCTCTCTCCCTCTCTCCTAAACTGGATTTAGTAGCAGTAGCAAGATTACCAGCCCACTGATTGAGAAAACCAAAAAGAGAATTAAATGTCCTAACACAAATTGAGTGATTATTATTAAATACTTGAGTAGACCTGTTACCTATTATGATACAGAATATTTCCTTCTGTTTCATTAAAGGTGCATTTCTGCATTTTTTTAGATAGGCAGGTCAATCAGTGACCCAGTGATGAACCCCATTAATTTCAGCTATGGGGACCCCCTGCTTCCCAAGATACTTACCTACCAAGCTGATGTTGGTAGCAGCTAGGTGAGCAATATGGAGACTCAAATGTCCCATGGCATGGGGGCCAATGGGAAGCCGCAACGTCATCTGTCAAGGCTTCCTATTGGCCCATGTGCCACAGGACATTTAACAATCTGGAAGTAACCGGCATGAGCTTCTCTGGGAAGTACTGTAGCTTGGTTACCAGAGAGGCACCCATTGCTGAAATGTATGGGGTTCAGCTCCGAAGATCCCCTACTTCATACCTACCTTAAAAATAAGGAAATGCTGTCTTAAGCAAATGATAAGCAAAAAGATTAGTCGCTATCGGCGAAGAAATTTAAAGCTACCAAATGTCCTGGTTTTCCCAGGACAGTCCCAGTTATATAATTTAAAAAAAATAACCTATATTAGTAATGATCCCCCTATGACAGGGCATTAGATGCTCATTAATGCCCTCAGGCCATCAACTCCTCCACCCGCAGCCAGGCCCCCAACAGAAATCATGGGGCCCAGGACAAATGAAAGGAGCAGCCCCCCCCCCTGTAATATGGAAAAAAACAATACAATGCAATCTGTTTATTTTTATATTTTCAACAAAAGACAGGTGACTGCCTGCCTTGACTGACTGCTTGGGTGGGTGACTGCGTGTCTGGGTGGGTGGGTGAGTGACACTTGACTGGGAGGGTGACTGAGTGACTGGGTGAGTGACTGGGTGGGTGAGTTGGGTGACTGGGTGGGTGATTGAGTGTGTGGGTGACTCACCTTGACTGGGTGGGTCCTGCTTCCTTGACTGCCAGACGCTTCTCCCCCTGCCCCCGATATCCCCGCGGCTGCTGCCTGGGGCGGGAGATAGGCTCGGGTGGCGGCTGGGCGGCTGGGAGAGGGCTGAGACTGGCGGGCTAATTCCGCGGCTTCTGTGGCTGAGGCGCACATGGGGGAAGCTGGGCTGGCGCGTGCGGAGGAAGCTGGGTTGGTGCGCGCGGGCTCGCAACGGCTCTTCCCCTTCGTCCCACGTTGGGAGTGGGGAGGAGCGGAGGGGAGCAGGCCCACAGGCAGCAGGCCGGACACCCTGCTTGTCCTGCGCATGCACGCCGAAACCTTGACTCTGCGCATGCGCACAGGGAATTGCCACCATTTAAAAAAAAATTTTGTTTAATATAACGGGCCTGGCCGTGCAGGGGACTCAGGCAGTCGGGCCCCCTAACTCACCTGTCCCAGGACGCCAACGCCAGCAGACCCCCCCTGTTGGCGGCCCGGCTGCAGCATTTAAGGCCAAGTTTTGCCCAGTCCTGAGTGAATTATTATTGAATGAAAGAATGCATTTACAAAAACTACAAGCTGCTTTATTCTTAGAAGATGTTGCTAAGAGCAACACATTTTACTTTCAAAAGGAAAACAGCTGATTTGGTTTTAGGTACATTAGCCATTTGGGCTAGGTATACTTGGCTGCTATCAGGGATCAAGGATTGCTATGCATGAAGAATATTATTGGCTAAAAAAGTTTGATTAAGCAGCCAGTTTCATATTTTAGTAGCTATCAGGGTAGGTTTTAACTTGACCTCTCAATTGCTAGAGGGCCTGCAATGAATTAGCATTTTGCAGATCCCTCCAACAGTGAAGTGATTAAAAGTATCCACTTTGGCACATCAGAATGCAATAGTGAGGGAATTAAGATAAATAAATTAAATAAGGAAAAAGCAGCTGGCTGATGAGACGATAAAGAAACTGACACCTCAATTAATGTTCTTCTGACTTTTTTCCACAAGAAGTTTAAAATGCTCTGAAATACTAATGGTAGATAGTAAAAAAGTGAATGGAGATTGCTGAGTTTTTTTACTTGTATCAATTAGAATTAAATAATTTACCATGTGCTTTTTCCAGTCCCAGTTTGCACCAAGTTTTGATCGTCATACAGTGAGTTATATTGGATGACTACAGCCTTCAATCCTTTTGGTTTTCTAGTAACTTAAAAGAAAAACTCTAATGGTAAACGGGTACTCGCATAGACTGATCCTTTTCTCATCTTCTTTTCATGATAGCTCTAGAACTATTATCATTCACAGGGTGTATCATTTTCCCAAGTTATGTTCCAATTTCAGACCTCATTTTGTTGACATGTCCCCCAAGTAGAGACTTGGACACACCAGTCCAAATCTGTTTCCTGGAATTTCCCAGAAGTTCTAGACCACGTCCACCCCCCCCCCCCCTCCCCACACCAAAATCCGTCTGCGGATTGGGTTGATCAATCCAAATCCACGATTGCATGCGATCCGGATGGATTTCTAAGAATCTGATCCGCGGATTCAGTGGCCGGATTGTTAGAAATCCATACGTATTAATCAGAGGAGAGAGCACGAGAGATATCCCCCCCGCAGATTAAAATAAAATATCCAAAACAGATTTGCCTTTTTGAGACTGGTCCCGGACCAAAGGAACCGGCTGATCCCAGGCTGATCCAAATCAGCAAAAAAAATCGCCCAGCTCTAGCCTCTAGCATTGCTAGTTCTCTAGTAATAGAGCATATTTGAAACACATTTTAGAGTTATGGGAAAATCAAACTATTTTGGTATAAGGTATTATTTTTTTTAAAGAAAGTTGATTAAGGAAGAAACATTTTAAATTTAAAATGTATAAACATTTAAATCTAATGCATTATTGTTTGGCATCTTTCAAGAGATCCCTTCTATAGATAAAAAGCTCTTGGGAATAGTGATTTAAAAATCAAATTTTGCTTCTTTTGCTGTTTGTGGACATTATGACATTATGATTATTTTTTTGTTAATAAACCCTACCTAGCAAATGCCTTTAATTGTGGATTTATTAGATTACCTTGGATCCTTTTTGAGATATAAAATAAATTAATCTAGATTGTTATGGTCAGTGAATAATTCTAATGGAAATTTTAGAGGCTCTTTTCTTTTCTGAGGCTGATAAGGGGTTAAAGTAGTTGGGTGTATTTATGCCCCTACACATTTTCCAATTATATGATCTGAATTTGGAAAACATCGAAAATCTTCAGGGAAATATGAGATTGGAAAAAACAAAAATGGGCCTCTTTTTATTATTTAATTTTTTTTTAAAAATGTTTTATCTATATATATATAGATATATATATATATATTAGGAAGATTTAATCCTCCCTGATCCTAAAACATCTATAATTAAAGAGATTTATTTTCTCTTACATATAAAATCAGAAGAAACTTCATATACTGTATAGATCTGATATATATATATATATATATATATAGATATATATAGATATACAGTATATATATATATATATCTCTCTCTCTCTCTATATATATATATATATATATATATATGTAGAGGTATCAGTACCGTGTTAGCCGAGCTTCAATAATCAAAAAATAAATAGATGATACCGTTCTGTGGCTAACGAAATGCTTTTATTTGTGCGAGCTTTCGAGATACACTGATCTCTTCTTCCGGCGATGTTACAATGAATCCTTGCTTCATTCATTGTAACATCGCCGGAAGAAGAGATCAGTGTCTCGAAAGCTCGCACAAATAAAAGCATTTCGTTAGCCACAGAACGGTATCATCTATTTATTTTTTGATTATATATATATATATATATATATATATATATATCAGATCTATACAGTATATGAAGTTTCTTCTGATTTTATATGTAAGAGAAAATAAATCTCTTTAATTATAGATGTTTTAGGATCAGGGAGGATTAAATCTTCCTAATGGGGAATTGTTCAATCTTGCCTCATTAACTAAGGTTTAAGGAGCACAAACCATATCTAGCCTCCCCAGTTAATTTAGCTTATCATCCACATGCTAACATAAATTACCTTCCGAGTTATCTTAAATTTGATTTGTATTTTTAGAGAGAGACATAATTAAAGCTTGGGACATGCTTGTCAAACTCTTAAATATTAACACCGACATTAATAGAGATCTGTCTTTTGTGGGAAATCCAGATGTTCCTGCTGGTGCTTCCTCAGCTATTTTCGAATCTTGGAGAGTGAAGGAATCCATTGGAGTTGGGTTATGTTTTTAATAATTGTATCCATCATCTTCAATATATTAGGGACAAATGCCATATTCCATCTATGCTGCTTTTTGCTTCCTGCCAAGTCAGACATTAAGTAAATTTGAATCAAACCAAAAAGAAAGAAAATAAAAAGGGGGGATGCCCAAATAAAAGTCTCTATAGCGGTATTTTGTAGGTATTATTAGACTTAATATTGTTTGATACAATTCTATTTAGATATATTTGTACTCATACTATATTCTTTGTTTCCGGTATATGACATTACCACTCTGTTACTTTACAATGCGGTGCAAGCAGAACTTTGACACGTCCCTGATGGAGCTGACATGAGCATCGGTGCTTCATGTTGAATGGACCATGCATGGGGAATGCCATGCAGTGATGAGTATACTTCTCATTATTATTGCATGGGAAGAAAAAAGACGCTTGGATGGCCGCATTTTCTACAAGTAGCAAATGACTCGCTGTGTATACTGTACCTATATTTTTCCTGATGGGCTGATGTAGGTTAGCTGCTTCATGATTACATTTTGACCTTATCTATTATTTGTTTTTCACATATTGTTATTTACTTTTTTGTTATTGATTCAAGCTCGGGATGATATCCTGGATTGTGCTATTAAATTTGACCTATAACATACCTTTGCTGGTAAGAACCCATGAGGGATCTATTTGAACTCCTTTTGTAGGTTCAGATAGTCCATTTGTTTTACAACATTACATGGTCATAGTAAATTTTATTTCCCCCCCCCACTATACTACATTCGTGGTCCTATCAATTACCAATATAGCTGTGTGTTTTTTAAAACATATATTTTTTATTGTAAAAAAGAAGGGATAAAGGGTAGGGAAAGTTGTTAAGCATTACAATACATTGACGTGTTTTTTCACATAAGGTGGTGGTAATTGTATCTAGGGGGTAGTAGTTGTAATTGTATCTGAGGTGGGCTAATAGTGGTGTTTGTATCTTGGGGGGTAGTGGTGTTTGTATCTGGTTGGGGGGAGTGTTTTCATCTAGGGGGGGATGTGCATCTGGGGGAGGTGTAGGGGTGTTTGGGTCTGTGGGGTATTGTTGTGTGTTTTGGGGATGTAGTTTTGTATTGGGAGGGGGTATTGTGTGTGTATTGGGGGGTTGGGAGAGCTCAGACCTGGCAGCAATGGCAACAAGAGGTAAGTGGTAATTTGTGGGTAATTGTATTTTTGGGGGGGGAATTGTATTGGGGTAGTGGTAATTGTATCTGGGGGCAGTAGTTGTAATTGTATCTGGGTGTGGTAGCAGTGGTAATTGTATCTGGGGGGGAGTATTAGTAGTAATTGTATCAGGGGGTAGTGGCAATTGTATCTGCATGGGCGGGGGTAATAGTGGTAATTGTATCTGAGGGGGGTAGTAGTGGTGTTAGTATCTAGGGGGTGTAGCACTGTTTCTCCCACCCTCTGGGAGATTTACACTGTTTCTACCGTATGGTGCTGAGGCATACCTATTAGGGTCAGGAGATCTGAGCTGTCTGCGGTGATATGGAGACCAGGACAGGCTTTTGGATATCATCTGTAGTTTTTTCCTTTTGGTGTTCAGCTCCTCCAGCTTCAGGGGACTCGGGTAGTACCAGAGACAGTCCTCTCTGAAGCACATCAGTCCTACACACCATGCACTGACTCAATCCAGGCTGGTGTATGATTAACAAAGGGGCTTTATTTAGCAGTCACTGCATCAGGTCTTTATAGCGGTGCAAGGGTGCTTGACCATTATTGTATGGGGTCATCTTCCAGTCAGACTCCAGGACTCCTTGAAAAAGCGTCATAGTGGGCGTGAAACGTGGGGGAGAGTACTTTGTACTGTTTGTTTTTTTGTTTTTTATGTAGTTTAATAAATTAGCTTTTAACTTCTTTGCTGGTGAGTTCCTATCATTTTTTCACGGAGTGGATGGATATCGATCTTTACCTGTTTCTGTTATTTCTTAGAGAGTCTGAGGTGAAGTGAAGACAGTTGAACACAGCAAGCAGACACTCACAGCACAGAGATGAGAGGGGGGGGGGGGGCAGCATGTGGAGACGATCTACAGGTCTCTAAAGTTGTATCAGTCTTATCCCGAGGATTTTACATTTGTCCATGCTGGCTTAGTGGAAAAGAGCAGTGAAAGTGAAGTATAATCTCGAGACTCTCTCAGGTTGCGGCTTTTGCTGAGACTTGGGTATTATTTCTAAAAGATACACATGTTGGTATTTTTGTATGCATTATATCTATGTTGTCTTTATTATAACCTACATTTTCAACTAGCCATATTGATTCTGAAGAAGTGTAGAATAATTGTAGATTGTGATGGAAGGGGCACCCTGGCGCAGCACATTAAAGGTTAAGCCCGCTGTTGGCCCCTACCCATCAAGATGGTGACCTATTGTACAGGTCAAAATGGCCATCTATGTACATCCAAAATGGCTGCCAACCCTGTTTTTCAGTGACCAGCACCAGACAGGTAGCCATCTGTAGCAGCTTGTTTATTTATATGCTTGTGCTTAACTGTATGTAATTGGTGGCATTAATTGTGTGCTGGTTCTGTTACTCACTTAGGTTGAGCTTATAGTGCCGGCAACAGCGACAGCGATTCGACATCACGTCAAAACAAATGCATTGCCGTCGTCGCGTGCGCTTATAGTAAGTGCGACGAGATGGAGTAACGGCTTGGTTGCGATCGCTGGAAGTCATCTCAATTTGATTTTTCCAGCAACATTTGCCTGACTTCGCCGCCGCGTAGCCGGCACTATAAGCGTAGCCTTAGAGAGACTATTATACAATGAATCCAAGGACTATCTGTTGTACAGTTACAAATTCACTGTTGTGAGACAAAGGGGAGATGGACTGGGACACGCATACCTGCTTGGAGAGTACACACTCCAAAGCCGGAGTATTGTCCTTTCCCCGGCAGCGAGGGGTCTCACCCTGTGGGAGGTATAGAGCTGAAACCGGGGAGTGATGCCTGGGTCCTAGCCCCTCATTTCCTATTGGCCAGTTCATATTTCCCTCTCCAAAAGGCTCCACCCCTTGGGGCATTATACAGCACTGTACCAGCTCCCAGTCCTGATTGGCCCATCCAAGGTCAGCCCTCAATCTCTGATTGTCTTCACTGAGCCAATCTCTTTGCTGGTTCTTTGGCATTTGTTTATTTCATGCTTTCAGATGGAGGCCGGGGTTATATGTAAGCCAATGCTGATCAGAGCTCCACAGTCATCCATGGTTAGTCCCGGTGTCAAGAGACTAACTTGAAATATGAATTATTACCTGACAGGTGGTGATCCCTTGTAACTGGGATATCCTGAGATGGATGGATTGTTGAGGCATCCTGGGTAAGTTTGCTCCAGCAGCATCCAGCAATTGGTTAGCTGGAAGTCCCCCTTAGCCTGTTTTCTGGTGAGTTGGAATTTAGTTTATGTACCGTTTTGCTCACTGTTGGCTTTGGCTGAAATAAACCTTGTTTTATTGAACTCCTATGTTCAGTCTGGTGATCTGCTGGATCAACAAGGGAGATCTTTATATATACAGCATATGTGAACAGAGCCTTCAAAACCTCACAGGTCTACTAAGAATTATACTAACATACAATCAAAAGAACATTGGATGGCGCTCAAACACTCCCTTCACCAGTGATTCAAATATAATATCATAAGTGATAAGTGAAGAAAATGTATTAAAGGTGTAAAAAAATATTATTTTTCTCCACCAAATAAAGTGTGTGTGGTGAATTAATAACCAACCATGTGTAATAAAATAAAGTGATATAATAAAAAGGCAAAAACCTCCACTCGACCCTTAAAAAAGGACTGTTTCCAAAATAATGCCACTCAAATGCTCTCAAAACCTCAGGGGAGCGGTGATGGAAGCCATATAATGAAAGAAAAATCACATTGTGCAATAATGTAAAAACCAATATAGTGATATCAAAAAAGCTATACATTTCCAAATCACAATGGAGCAGGAATTATAGGCAGAGGTCCAAACAGTGGCAAAGTGGTCCCTGGATGGTATGATGCATGTAGTCCCTAGATCTGAAAAACAGAAAGGCGGGACCATGGTGCAGATCAATTTTAAATATATTATTTAAGAAAAAAGCTCACAAGTGAAGGCTTACACTGTATAAGTGAACAAAAAGCAAGGTACAGCAAGCTGTATAGGTATACGGTCAGTCGTGATCTCACCACTCCCAAACCCTGCCAGATCTCCCATCGTCTCTGCACTTGTTGTCAGCGTCCGACATCACTTCCGGTCACGTTCATTCAGCTGTCCGTGTACGCCCACAGGTGATCCTCTCTCTCCTCTCTTCAGATAACGAATAAAGCCACACTCTACGCTTTTCACTGCACAGATTGGGAGCCCCGCATCCAAGAGCAGCACAGAGAGAGAGAGAGGCAGCAGCTGGGGAGCGGCCACCTAGAACAGTGCAGGATAAACACAGGCCCAAAGAAGCCACTCTTGAGGAAGCTGCTGAAATACTGTATGTAACAAATGCCAATCAAACTATTTAATTGTACAGTGTGTACATGATGCAAATAATCTGTGCATCATGTACCACTATGCCAATCAATGTTCAAACTAAAAGAAACAATTATAAACAATATACAATGACATCCAAACAATAATAAAATAAAAACCAAGCAACAAGTAAACCGAAATAAATTACCCTCAATTAATCAAATCTAAAATCAATTACACAATTCAATATTAAAATCCAAAAACCAAACAATTATGAAATAAATGCAAGTTCGAAGTAACACCATCAACCAAAATCTAACTACCAAAAAGAAGCCACTATTAAAAATAAACTATTTAAAACACCACACAAAATGACATCTAACTAAATAAAAATACAAATGACATTGCAGAAACAGTTCTAAACAAAGCAGCAAACTACATATAAAAAGCATCAAAACAAGCATTTGCAATACAAACATTTATTGTCCCTGTATGTATATATATCCATATGGAGATACATAAATACAGGGGCAATAAATGGGCATTAAAAACAATTAAATTACATGAAAAATAAAAATACAACATTGTAATGTTGCTGCCCACGGAGGACATAGACAAAAAGGACGGTGATTGAGATGGCCTTCATCCTGGCAGGGGTAAGTAGAAGTCTTATTTACTTTATGCTAGCTGGATAATGTTTTATTTTGAATGGGCAAATGAGCTATTATCCAGATCTGGATAATAGTAATTTTGCCCATTATGATACTGTGTGTGTGTGTGTGTGTGTGTGTGTGTGTGTGTGTGTGTGTGTGTGTGTGTGTGTGTGTGTGTGTGTGTGTGTGTGTGTGTGTGTGTGTGTGTGTGTGTGTGTGTGTGTGTGTGGTTGTTGGGGGTTGCGGAGGTGGGTAGTAGTGTTGTTTTGTTTTTAATGTTTGAGTGATTGGGTGAAGGGGGTAGTTGCCCCAAGGGTGCATGATTAGGCCTCTCAGGTGGGCAGCGGGATTGGTTAACCCCTTCATTACCACAGCGGTTACCACTGGTATGGTAGTGAAGGGGTTAACTCCTCGTGCAACCTTCCCTGGCAGGCCTAACAACCCACCCTAGGGCAACTACTCCCTTCATCCACCCTCTCTGCCCCCAATAAACAGGGTACTCAGGTTTAACCCCTTCATTGCCTTAGCAGCTAGCCGCTACGGTGATTAAGCTTTTTTTCATTTAAATTTGAATACTAGTGTGCGGGAGCAGGGGGTCTCCTGAGCTGAACTGCATTAATTTCAGCCTCAGGGACCCCTGTTTCCTGAGTTACAGGCCCTGTATGGGGTGCTGGTGTCCCCATGCAATGTTTAAATCTCCTGTGTTACGTGACCCGGACATTTAAAAGCATGGGAGATACCGGCACCCCTTACCGGGTCTGTATCTGGGGAAACATGGGGTCCCCGGACCTGAAATGAATGCGGTTCAGCTACGGAGACCCCCTGTTCCCGCACACTAGTATTCAAATGTAAATAAAAACACTGCGATCACCCGTGAGAGCTGTGCAGGGGAGGCGGCTGTCTCAGTGCAGCCCTCTATACAGCTCAGATTGCGAGAAGATCGCAGGGGGAGAACTTAGAAAAAGCTGAGATCCCATTGCTGCTACGCCGACCGGTATTGGCGTTTTCTTACCTCACAGTTTGAGATGGTTTCAGATTCTTCTGAATACCGTGATAACAAAAATTACAAACCGTTCAGCAGGAACAAGCCACATCGCCCGAGATAGCAGCAAAGTCATCGAAGCTACTTGAATGGGCCCCAGAAAGTGTCAGTGCTATATCCAATATGACAAATCATATAGTTAAAAACAAATCTGTTTTTCTTTTCACAAGGGTTTGTCATTTTGTTAAATTCTTTGGGCAAAGCATTTGAAACTTGCAAACTATGTCAAGTCCTAACACTACTGCACGCTCTTTTAACAGAAGTGTAACATATTTTGCTATTTCAGTTTGTGAAAAATTATAATGTATACATAATTTTTAATGCTACTCATTTGCGACGCTGCACTGAAAGATTAGTTTACAATCTTTGGGGGACTATTTATTCTTAAACATGTCATGTGGATGGTTGTCATGTACATGTGTCCCACATAATTGTGGGATCATTTTCTCTTTGATTTATGCAGCATCCTTTATTCTAATTATTTAGTTAATTATGTGGATAAACTGAATAACAACATACAGTATGTGGATAAACGATCGAACAACTTCAAATTGGGGGATATACATTTATTACAGCTGTTCTTGTGTGTGGAAATGTGACATCATATTTTCCTAAGTGTTTTTGGACATGTTGTTGTACAACATGCAAACCATGTCAAGGTGTCCCCGCCTTAACAAGTCCTAACACTACTGCACTCGCAAAAGGCTCCCACAACCTCTCTAATAGAGGGAAAATGGTCTAAATAGACGGGTCATTCACAGCTTTTTTACTATTGCTATCATTCTTATTTAGTGAATGACTTGGTGTTTGCCATAATATAGGGCATGTCCCTTTGAAATGCTGCTAAATAATTCCTATACAGTATAATATAAATTGTGGATACAAATTAAGGGTGGGCACTTACATTACTTTTTTGACTTTGGTTTTGGATTTATTAAAAGTTATGGGGAAAAAATCAAAAGGAGGAGGATTTTTTTTTCAAAATTGGGGCAAACATTTTTAAGCAACAGTCGAAGCAGTAGCAGTTGGGGTTGTTCCAATCATAGCAGCAATTGGGGGTGTATTTAATCTACATACAGGTGCGCTGACGAGTATTCTAAAACTTGCCTTAAACTTGCCTTGCCTTGGAAAATCTGGGGCTATCACCAACAAGATCCAGGTACATGCTGGGTACATGCCTCAACATTTCTGCAGACAGACTAATGGCCCATCAGATTAACACAACATGGGTCCCTGGCAGTCCCCCTGCTAGGGACCCCCGCTATTAATCCGATGGGCCTGCAGAAATGTCACTGAAATGTTGCAGCATGTACCCAGCATGTACCTGGATCTTGTTGGTGATTGCCCCAGATTTGTTTTAGAATACTCGTCGGCACTACAGTAGCGCTTCACAGCACGTGACAATCATATAAATAACAAATACTACAAATAACACATAAATGGAAGAAGTGCTTCAGACATAAAAGTAACATTTAGGAAAAGGAGTCCCTACTCCGAAGAGCTTACAATCTAATTGATACGTAGGAAGAACATACAGAGACAGTAGGAGGGCATTCTGGTAACTGCTTCTGCAAGGGGCCAAGGTTTATATATGAGGTGTATAGAATCAGCCACGGAGCTACTCATATGCTTCGTTAAGCATGTGTGTTTTAAGGTGGGTCTTAAAGGTGGATAGAGAGGGTGCTAGTCGGGTATTGAGGGGAAGGGCATTCCAGAGGTGTGGGGCAGTCAGTGAGAAAGGTTTAAGACAGGAGAGGGCTTTAGAAACAAAAGGGGTAGAGAGAAGGCATCCTTGAGTGAAACGCAAGAGTCGTGATGGTGCATAGCGAGAAATTAGGGCTGAGATGTAAGGAGGAGCAGAAGACTGTAAAGCTTTAAAAGTGAGGAGGAGAATTGAGTGCAAGATGTGGGATTTGATAGGAAGCCGGGAGAGTGATTTCAGCAGGGGAGATGCTGAGACAGATTTAGGAAAGAGTAGAGTGACTCTGGCAGCAGCGTTTAGGATAGATTGTAGGGGAGACAACGTGAGGAGGAGAATTTTGTGTATGATACAGGATTTGATAGGAAGCCAGGAGAGGGATTTCAGCAGGAGAGACGCTGAGACAGATTTAGAAAAAGCAGAGTGATTCTGGCAGCAGCGTTTAGGATAGATTGTAGGGTAGACAGGTGAGAGACAGGAAGGCCGGACAGCAGGAGGTTACAGTAATCGAGACAGGAGAGAATAAGGGCCTGTGTCAGAGTGTTAGCAGTCGAGCAACAGAGGAAAGGGCCTATCTTTGTGTAACACATGTACCCCCCCCCCCCCTCTGGGAGATACACTGCTAGGTACTGTTTCTGTGTGGTGCTGAGGCATACTTGTTGGTTCAGGAGAGCTGAGTGGATCTGCGATGTAGTGGAGATCAGGACAGGCTTGTGATGTCATCTGGTTCGGTGTCAGCGCCTCCAGCTTCAGGGAACTCTGGTAGTACCAGAGACAGTCTCCATCTGAAGCACTCTCTCATACCCCACCTCACTGACTCAGTCCAGGCAGGTATATGATACAACAGGGACTTTATTGCATCACTGCATAGATGTTATATCAGCGGTTACAGGGTCTCAGAAGATTCTAGGCTTCTGGATGTGCATGTGCATGCTCTCGTTGAGTCTGGAGCCTTAGATCTTACAGACCAGTCAGCCTTGCGGCCTGACTGGCCTCTCACACTCCCAGGAGGAGAGATGAGGGAACTCACGTCCACTCCTTACAAAGGATGAACACAGACTAACAGACTAACTTTTGTCCCTTCCCTTCAGAGAGGAACCAGAAGGGGTCTGTACCTATACCAGAAAGGCTGTTACCAGACCATGAGTCACCACCACCCTCTGTCACCTGCAGCTAGCAGGACTTACATAACAGGGGGAAAGAAAGGTAGAAAGAGACATACCCTGTTACAATTGTAATATTGCATTTAAATACCTTCTGAATGTGAGAGGAGAATGTGAGAGGGCAGTCGAGTGTGACCCATAGGCAGCATGGGTCACACTCTAGTAGTAGAGCAGAGGGAGGTGTTTAAAATGTGTGTGAGTGTAGGGATTATAGTAGGAGCAAGAGGTTTTAGGAGATGGGAGGGAATGGGGTCAAGAGGGCAGGTGGTAGAGGGAGAAGAGGAGATCAGCAATGAGACATCCTCCTCTGTGACAGCAGAAAAAGAGTCAAGGAACGCAGGAGGCGAGTTAGGAAGCGGTGTAGGATGGGAGGAGGAAACAGAGGGGATGTACTGAAGCATGCATTCCACCTTTTCCTTGAAATACAGATGCAGCAAACATTATCCGACCATTTCTTGAATTGGTTTTCGAGATCTTCATGGCATCCTTTCAACATCAGCTGCCACAGACTAATGGCCCATTGGATTAACACTGCTGTGTTAATCCTTCCAGGGTCTACGTGTCTGTAAGAGACGCGCACTAAGAAATAGGCTGAATCAGTCACTCTACCTTCGCGCCTTCAACAGGCAATCACAGGGTTTTATTTAAATTTTAACACTATAGAATTGTAGCAGGGTGTATCCGGAGCTGAACCGCATTGATTTCGAGTCCGGGGACCCCCTACTTCCCAAGATACAGGCCCCGTTATGGGGTGCCGGTACGCCTGCCATGTTAAAATACTGTGGGTCACGTGACTGTGGGATTTTAACATTGCAGGAGATACCGGCACCCCATAACAGGGCCTGTTTCTAAGGAAGTAGGGGGTACCCGAGAAAAAATCATTATCTTAGCGGATAGCTGCTAAGTTAATGAAGCTGCTTACATTTTATTTTTATTCATAGTGTGCGTGACCAGGGGGTCTCCTGAGCTAAACAAAGTTGATTTCAACCTCAGGGAACCCCTGCTTCCTGAGATACAGGCCCCGTTATGGGGTGCCGGTATCCCCACAATGTTAAAGGCCTCCGGTCACGTGACCCACAGGATTTTAACATGGCGGGATACTTATAATAATTATATGTACTGTTTTGATGCAGGCATGCAATCTGAGCTTGTTATTTGCCTTGTGGACAGCCTCCATCCTCATGATCAATTGTTTACCAACTTTAGTATTATATGTATAGTATTACACTAGAATAGACATTTGCACTAATTTATTCTTTGTACACACGTGATGTAACATTTACCCTGTTCTGGTTGAAGTATGCATTAAGGGTAGCTACTGAAAAACACACATATTACATACATAAATTAGTTGGATTAACTATGCTGGTGTATGATTCATGAATATTCTCTTATTGATGTATTGCTATCATTCCAAACATTCTAAAATATATAATTGTTATGCTCTGAGTGTCAGGTTGTAAATAATGTGTGTGCTAAAATATGGGGTTAATTCTTGAGTTAGATGTGCAATACAGACAGCATTAACTTGCCCTTAACTTGAGTGACAATCATTAGGTGATGTGCATGTGTTCCTTATGTAACGGGTATTCCCTCTAGTCTGACCCACCCAATCTCATATTGGCCCGTGTGGTCTAACCAGCCCCCATTACATGGTCGTGTCTGATGGTGCAACTGTAGGCAACAGGACTCCTGAGTCTCCCGCATGATGGTATTAGGGGACTGTCACTCCAGACAGGCAGCTGAGGTAGTGGGTGCGAGTCCTACCTATATCACGTGCAGCACCTCCACCTCATCAGGATCTATGCGTCCGCAGGGAGATGGTCCTGATGAGGAACTCCTTCTTGGTGGTGATTGCCCCTGGAGAGTAATTTCAGACTCACACCATGGGGGTCTCGTTGAACAAGCCATCTTTATTGATGATGTGGTATGGGCCAGCTGCCCCTCACAGTTTGCCGCTTCAGCTGCACATTTCTCCGTGCTCTCCTTTAAAAGGTACGCCCTCCCAATGGAGTGGGATCCCCTCTCCCTCGCAGGGAGATCACCCCTGTGCCAGATCCCTGGACACAGTTGGCCTTCTATGGCTGGATATAGAACAGTGCCACTAGTTACTGCACTAGTGGGCACATTGATTCCACCTCCGAACTTGCTGCTCTGCACTTCACCTCGCAGCATCAACACTAACTTTTGGCAGTGCGGTGCCTTATATACCTCAGGAGGCAGGCACATCTCTGATGTCACTAACTGTGGACTCAGAGCATGTAGCCACTCCCATCCATACATAGGGCACCTCACCAGGGTGTGAGGGCAAACCTCCATGATCACTGCTGGCATCCCTGTTACTTACCAGGTTTACTGCCAGCAGAGGAGACAACTGTAGACCATTTACATGTATGGCTACAATCTCCCCCTGGTGAATCCCCACCGCCCCGGCTGGGACTTAAATTTGGTGTACCTTTCTCCAGGAAGCACTGCAAAGGAACACATAATTAAGCAACAACATTACTTTCTTTCCATAATTAGTAACAGTGTAGCGCCCGCTGACCAGCAGAGGCGCTCAAGGTATACACAGATCCACTAGAATGCCTACCTAATAATAGTGTCTAGGATCTGGCTTCTTCACCTCTCTGCCCGCCATATCAGTCACCGTTACGCTATATTCCCAGGGCAAGCCACTCTTGGGTCTATACACAGCTTTGTGCATATATATGCTGCGCCCGATACTCCATATGCGCCTTAACTGAGAGATCCTTTCCTCTGCGCTGCGGCCCTTTATGGCACCTCCCTTAGTAACCACATAGAGTTCTATATCCTCCCTGAGCCACCTATCCCTGTGGTCCTCTATCTCCTGCATGAGGGGTTCAAGGACATAGGGGTATTCCAACCCATGGGAGCGTTTGTATTTGGCTACAATGGCCCTTTCTGCTCGACAGGCCCTTGTTAACTTAGCATTGCCCGCTCTCCCCGGCAACACCCAGGACAGGGGTTCATCCGGATCCGCCGGATCATCTAACCCACTCGGACCCATTGGTTCTATTAACCCTCGTCTAATCTTATACCACCGCTCCTGTATTTCCTTTAGGTGATCCTCCTCAGTAAACTCTCCTTTGGCCCACCAATGATCCACCACCCCATCCCGCTCTAGGATGAACCGGGTCCTATCGATCCAGGCCACATATCCCTCAAACAAGGGAGCCCACCATCGGGTTTCTCTAATCTCCTCTAGGGATACCTCCTCTAACTCTTCCTCTTCTGGCACCCCCCCGGAAGATATGCCAGACGTACCCTCGGACGGGACCTGATATCCCGGACCCCTTTTCTGGTTCCCAACGGTAATGCTAACAGTACTGGGACAATCGCTGGATATCGACACCTGTCGCGTAATCCTCCCTCCTCCCACCGATCCATCATCGGATGTCCCATAGTCCAGGCTCCCAGTCCGTTCATCTGCAGTGACCGGGGAATCCCCTGACACCCCTAAGCTTGAGGATGACCCAAAAGTGAAGGTGAATGGGGCTGGGACTATAACTAGGGCCTGGGGTCTAGTTAAGGATTTGGGCCGAACCGTCAGTATCCGCGGGGCTAGGACCCGCTCTTCACCGCTACCTGGTGCGGTTCCGCCGCCGGGGCTCTCCGCTTCTCCGGTCTCACGACTCTTCGATCTCCGCATCGATCGACCGCTCTTCTTTGACTTAGGCGACCGACCTCCACTACTCAAGCGAAGGGGCGCGATCATCCCCCAGCTGCTCCGCTCGGCCCACCGGAAACGATGTCCTGACACGCACGTGTCTCACCGCCATCTTGGGTTGGGTGCCCAAGCGAGACCTCTTCCTCCACCACGATATCCGGCAACGCCTTCTTGCGCCGTGGCGCCGCCTGGGCCTGGCCCCGTTCTTCCTCCGCCGTCGCCACCTTCGGAGCCTGGTACAAGCAGGGATTGTATGTTTGTGATGGTGCTCAGAAAGTGCTGGGACTATATTGAAGGAAGGGAGTGTTAGCTGGGTAATAACAATTTTACTCTGGTACTATGCCTTTAAGTGGGCATAAGGTACCTTGAAGGTAGGAGTGGGTTGCCAAAAGACAGCCCCCTCTTTCCTCATTAGGTAGCCCCAGGTGTAGTACTCACTGTATTATTCTTTCCTTCCCCAGTCTCCCCTCCAAAGCGTGCAGCTGTAGTAGAGTGTAGATCCAAAGCCAAGGTGTGCAGCGCACAGCAGTAAGGAGGAACAGGTCTTGCAGAAAAATAGTCCTTTATTTGTAATTCATGATGTGGGACAACAGCAAACCTTCAACGCGTTTCGTTCAAAGGAACTTTATCAAGAAGTGCTGTTTGTGTTAAAAGCAACAATTTATATACAGCTGACTGCCTAATTTCGCGCCAAATCGTGACGTCATAGATTGTGTCTTAACCAATGAAAATCGTGGTTTTCGCGCATGCGCGCGACGCCAGCATACTCTATGGTCATCTCTATGGTATCGCTAAACCCCGCGCATGCGCGCGACGCCAGAGTGCCAGGGATCACACTGCTGCTGTCAGCCGTGTCCTACAAAAGGCACACGCCCCTCCGGGCGGTTCCACATGTACAGGCACGCCTCTGACTCATACAGGGTGACGCCCCCTCCTCTATGTCACGCGCGAGCGGTGAGGTTTCCCCATGTATTGGAAAAATGATAAATGAATCATATCCCTGCCATAAGCAGGCTGTTTTAGGTTATTATATTATAAAATCAATAGAGGGGATGAAGCTGATTGGGCTAAGGGATATAGGCAGTAAGCTGTACTCTAAAGAAAATTACCTGTAGGCAATATGAGTATATACATGCATACAAACATAAGTGCTTATGGTAAACAGAGAATATATAATACATATTTATAGAAAAGAAAAAACATATAACAAGACAATTTATTATTAAAAATTGTATTTATCAAAAAATGTTACGTGATAAACGCAAACAATAAAAACATTTTTAAAAAAGCAACAAATGTGTCTCGTGCCTTAATTAACAGCAAATTGCATGCCCCGCTGGATGACGATAGTAATCATATAAGTTACAGACATCTATTTAATGTGGAGTTTCATGCATATATACATTCTTATTTTGAACACCTTAACCTGACTATGAAAACTTTTTATAAATGGTATAATACATCAGATATAAGTTGTTTTAATCATAAGTCAAAAAATGGAGGCTATATTAGAGATTGGACTTATTGTGCTTCAGATTTGGTTTTCCCATAAAATCCAAAACGCCGACTGTATCTATTGCGGTAACTCAAATGGTTAAGACAGAGTATGGATATATCTTCATAGAGATGTGTATTCATTTGTTTTGGTCATACTCTATATTGTATAGGTGTATTGATAAAATACAAAGCTTTTAATATACTTTTCAAATTGATTTAAGGATTAAGGTATAATATACTGTATATATTGTCTTTCCAAAACAAATAATACTCATTTGAGAAAATGGTTAATATTCCATTCTACATTCATTCCGTCAGGGAACCTTGTTCTTAATGTAAATATCCAATAGGATTCTCTACAGTCTAATGTTTTCACAGTGTTACCCCCTCTTTCTTTTCTGATTATCTTCTCAATGCCTACAAATGAGAAGTTACTGATGCCTCCCTGCCCACATTCCGAAAAATGTTTGGAGACAGGATGTTCCTTATCATTTTTACGTATCAACCTGCAATGTTCTTGCATCCTTATTTTTAATGCCCTTGTGGTCCTGCCGACATATCTCTTCCCACAGCCACAAGTAATGAGATACACTACAAATGTAGTATTACAATTAATGAAATTATGTATGGTATGGCGTTTATGTGGACTGTGGGAGAAGATATGTCGTGCTGGTTTCATGAACTGACACATATTACACTGATTACATCTAAAGGATCCTTTGGTCACAAAATGATCTGAGCTCTTCACTGGTGTTGATACTACACTTGGTGATAAAAAAGTAGCTAGTGTCTTGGCTCTTCTATAAACAAATTTAGGACCCTTGTCTGTATATTCCTTAAGAATTGGATCCATCCGTAATAGTTCCCAGTGTTTATTCACAATTTTGTTTATTTGACTGCTAGATTTGCTATATTGTGAAATAAACAGCGGACATGTTGCGTCCTCTTTTTTGTCTCTTTTTGTTTCAGTGTATACGCCTCCCCTCTTCATTCTGGACACAGACGGCATTACTGTTGCTCGTTCAATTCCTTTGACCTCCTGTAGTGTAGTCTGGAGGGTCTCCCGATCATATCCTCTCTCAATAAATTTGTTTGTCAGCTCCTCAGACTGAGTCACGAAACTGTCAAAAGTTGAGCAGTTCCGTCTCAGTCTGAGGTACTGGCCTTTGGGTATTCCCTTGATCACGGATCTGGGGTGGCAGCTGTCCGCTCTAAGAAATGAATTGTGAGAATTTGGTTTCTTATAAATGTCGGATTGTATTTTTTGATTGATATCAATGTAAAATAGAATGTCCAGGTAGCTAATGTGATGGGTATGATAATTAATAGTGAGTTGAATGTCAAAAGTGTTATTATTTAAATATTCTATAAATTCTAATAAAGTGTCAGTGTTCCCGTGCCAAATAAAAATAAGATCGTCAATAAAACGCTTATAAAAAATAATATTGTGCCTATAAAGGTTTGTGCTTCCAAAGATAAAGTTATTCTCCCACCACCCCATAAAAAGGTTGGCATAGGAGGGGGCAAAACTCCCTGTATGAGTCAGAGGCGTGCCTGTACATGTGGAACCGCCCGGAGGGGCGTGTGCCTTTTGTAGGACACGGCTGACAGCAGCAGTGTGATCCCTGGCACTCTGGCGTCGCGCGCATGCGCGGGGTTTAGCGATACCATAGAGATGACCATAGAGTATGCTGGCGCCGCGCGCATGCGCGAAAACCACGATTTTCATTGGTTAAGACACAATCTATGACGTCACGATTTGGCGCGAAATTAGGCAGTCAGCTGTATATAAATTGTTGCTTTTAACACAAACAGCACTTCTTGATAAAGTTCCTTTGAACGAAACGCGTTGAAGGTTTGCTGTTGTCCCACATCATGAATTACAAATAAAGGACTATTTTTCTGCAAGACCTGTTCCTCCTTACTGCTGTGCGCTGCACACCTTGGCTTTGGTACAAGCAGGGACACTGCTTTCCGCTCCGTGGTGTTAGGGTGGATTGGCCGCCATCGGATCCGCTGGTCGCCACAGCCATGGGACTTCTCCGCGGTATGGGCGACACTCGACTCCTTTCTTCGCCGACACAGGTGAGTGGCACCCGCCTGATAGTACCGCTGCTGTGACTCACCAGTGGTCTGATCGTTACTGCAGTAAGGCTGGCGGACTCCTCATCCGAGGACTCCAATTTGGCATTAGGCCGGGGCACCCCGCTTGGTGACCTGCGGTGAGCCCCTCTTTTATCACCGCGTCGGTGACCTTTCTTCTCATCTGGCTCATCCTTGATGACCGGAGCTGCTCCCTGTTTTCCGGGATCCGTAGTCTCCCTCCAGAGCGCACCAGGAAGTTCCGCTGTTAGCATGGCGGCATCTCCCGCAGCCTCTACCGCCTGAACCGGCACGTGCCATAGGTATTGTAGGCCACATTGAGCGCATCGTGCGGTAGAGCTCACCGCTCCGCCCGGCACTCGACACTGCAGGCATAAGCATGCCACCGTCTCTATACCCTCTACTCGGAGGATAAGGAAGCCTCCTGGAGCCGAGTAGGGATGGGTGGTTATCAGAGGCCCTTCTTCTTGCTTGCAGGCCATAGTCACTAATGGAGGTACTCGCACCAGTGGTCTGTACTGCTCGCTGGCTCCTCGCAACTGAAGAGCATGGGCCGGTTTGCCGACCCCTCCTCCAACTTTCTCCATCCGCATCTGCCAAAACTGGAAACCACTCTCCCTGGTTGAAACTTGGGGGAGGTCCCGTAGACTTGTAGGCTGACCCAGCACAGGGGCGGAATTAGTCATAGTCCATGTGGGCGCGGCTCCAGCTTTCGCGCCATACTCCCCATCAGGGTGGGGTCTTTCCGTTGGTGCCACTCCTGGCCAACTTTCTGCAAGTTGAGCATTTGCAACATTTTCTGCAACTGGCCCACGCGGTTTCCCAGAGACGCGGGACCCGCCATTTTGGACGGCACTGTCAAACTGATTCACTGTTGAGGTAGCTTTTGACTGTTTGTATGTTGAATGACAAGCAAGTCCATTACGTTCCTCCCATCTCCCAATAATGTCCTCTTCACTATCCTCAGGGTCAGTACCCCAAGGTCCTAAGCAGGACATACACGGCACAACCACTGTTTTCACGCCATTCCACAGCAGGCTCACAAAAGTCTCTTCTGTAGCTTGCTCTTCTTCCACATACCTGACATATTCGCTCTCTCCTTCGGCCTCCGTCCGCCATATTGGACCTTCCGCACCGCGCGGATCCTCCATGCTTGCGGTCGCCATCCGGCCACTATATATTGGATTATTGTACATGGAGCTCCGCTCTGCGGGGCAGCTGCCACACCGATACAATAAAAATGCCTTGTGCACCACCTTGTGTACCTAATGTAGATCTGACTCGTGTTTGCCCTACCTCAGGCTAGGCTCACTCGCTCGGTGTCTGCTGTATCTCCTTCCTCCCAGTCTGTGCTCCCTATGGTAAGTGGTCTGGAATGGACTATAGTACTCTGGCTCTTCCATGCAGTACTTGGGCGTCTACTTACTGTTGGCTAGTCTAGCGCAGACCCTCTCCTGGATTCCTGAACTGCATTACCAGTTTATCCCTTTAGGCGTCCTACCACTAGCACTACCTCAAGGGACTCGGACAGCTATAGCCCTGCTCCAGCCCCACTGAACTCCTTGCAGGATCCCAGGTTGTCTGTGCGGCCTGCAGCTCCAGCAGCTCCCCTGACTACCCCTGGCTCCTTCCACCGCAGCACAAAGTGGCAGCAGACACTCTCCCTGTTTCCCAGTGTTCCTAGCAAAAGCCTGTCCTGTTGACAGGTCTCTCAGCAGTGCCTCCAACTGTAATGGTTGTTCCCTCCAGTCTGACCCACCCAATCTCATATTGGCCCGTGTGGTCTAACCAGCCCACATTACATGGTCGTGTCTGGTGGTGCACCTGCAGGCAACAGGACTCCTGAGTCTCCCGCATGGGAGCTGAGGTAGTGGGTGCGAGTCCTACCTATATCACGTGCAGCGCCTCCACCTCATCAGGATCTATGCGTCCGCAGGGAGATGGTCCTGATGAGGAACTCCTTCTTGGTGGTGATTGCCCCTGGAGAGTAATTTTAGACTCGCACCATGGGGGTCTCGTTGAACAAGCCATCTTTATTGATGATGTGGTATGGGCCAGCTGCCCCTCACAGTTTGCCGCTTCAGCCGCACATTTCTCCGTGCTCCCCTTTAAAAGGTACGCCCTCCCAATGGAGTGGGATCCCCTCTCCCTCGCAGGGAGATCACCCCTGTGCCAGGTCCCTGGACACAGTTGGCCTTCTATGGCTGGATATAGAACAGTGCCACTAGTTACTGCACTAGTGGGCACATTGATTCCACCTCCGAACTTGCTGCTCTGCACTTCACCTCGCAGCATCAACACTAACTTTTGGCAGTGCGGTGCCTTATATACCTCAGGAGGCAGGCACATCTCTGATGTCACTAACTGTGGACTCAGAGCATTTAGCCACTCCCATCCATACATAGGGCACCTCACCAGGGTGTGAGGGCAAACCTCCATGATTACTGCTGGCATCCCTGTTACTTACCAGGTTTACTGCCAGCAGAGGAGACAACGGCAGACCATTTACATGCATGGCTACACTTACATACAATAGTTATGATATAGAATATGAATACTGTATATACCCAGGGCTGCCGAGCTGGGACAATTATCCAAACCCAATATCAATCCTTTTTGACATATATGGTGTGGTGGGCTTGGGTTTTTATTTGCTTACAGGGGTGTTCTGTGTGTTTGAACACTGTACATCTGTTACTGATGTTCTTACATGCTAGATAACAAAAGAGCTAGTCATAGTGGCGCACAAACTGATCCACCAGGATCTCATTCTGATCTTAGATAAATCTAAGGTTGAGCACCTCTGAAGCATGGCTACGACATGTGGTAGAGGGTAGAGGGTAGAGGGTGACTAAACAGCTGGAGACTGGGCAGAGCCTCCAGAAGCTGTCCTCACTATCTCTGACTCCCTGATGTATTCTCCCAGCAGGACCTCCAACAGAAATGTTGGGGTCCAGTACAAATGAATGGAGCAGACCCTTCCCCCTTTATTCCCCAGTGCACTGGAGAAAGAATGTATGGGCCTGGATGAGGGGAAGGCAGTACGGGAGGAAGTATGGGGAGAACCTATCGGGGGCGGGGGGGTGTGGAGGAGTATGGGGGAGGAGAAGAGACTATGGGGAGGACGTAGGAGCTATGTGATGATGGGAAGCTGTAGGAGCTATGTGTGGGGGGGAGCAGTAGGAGCTACAGTATGTGTGTGTGTGTGTGGGGGGGGGGAGTAGGAGCTATGTGATGGGTAGAAGGAGCTATGTGGGAGGTATTAAGTATGGGCCTGGTGGTGGGGGGAGTAGGTATGGGTCTGTGAGGGGGAGAGTAAGTATGGTCCGGGAATGGAAGTGGAGAGTAAGTATGAGTATGGGAGGGGGGGAGTTATGGGTCTGGATGGTGGGGGGAGTTGGTTAGGGGCTGTGAAGGGGGGAGTATAGGTATGAATCTAGGAAGGGGGAGAGGAGTATGTATGGGCCTGAGAAGGAGTTGAGATACGGGCCTGGGAAGGGGGTGAGTAGGTATGGGCCTGAGGGAGGAGTAGGGTTTTCCTGGCAAGGGGGAGGGGCAGAATAGGACTGAGAAGGAGGGGTGTAGGTATGGACCTGGGAATTTGAGTAGGTATAGGACTATGAAGGGGGGGGAGTAGATATGGGTCTGGGAAGGGGTCGAGTAGGTATGAGTCTGAGAAGGGGGAGTAGGTATAGATCTGGGAAAGGGGACAAGTAGGTATGGGCCTAGAAAAGGGGGGGGAAAGGTTTGGGGCTGAAAAGGCGGAGAATAGGTATAGGTCTGGGAAGGGGAGAGGAGTAGGTATGGGCCTGGGAAGGGGAGGGAATAGGTATGAGCCTCGGGGAGGAGTAGGTTTGGGCCTGGCAGGGGGAGGGGAGAATAGGTCTGGGAAGGGGGGGAGTAGGTATTGGTCTAGGAAGGGGGTAGAGTAAGTATGGGCCTGATAAGGGGGGGAGAGTAGGTATGGGCCTGCCCATGTGCTTAAGTGAGAAGCGGGCCCGCCCATGTGATCCAGGGAGAGGCGGGCCTCTCCCTGCAGATTTCTACTTCAGCTGTGCTCCTTGCTTCCCTACACTCTGAGAGTAGGTATGGGCCTGATAAGGGGGGAGAGTAGGTATGGGCCTGATAAGGGGGGGAGAGTAGTTATGGGCCTGCCCATGTGCTTAAGTGAGAAGCGGGCCCGCCCATGTGATCCAGGGAGAGGCGGGCCAGCCCATATGCTGGAGGGGACATTTCAAGACTCCCCTGAGTTCCTCATTCCCACATTTCTGTCCAGGGCAGCCGAGGCCCCCAGAGTCACTGGGCCCAAGACAGTTGTCCCAACTTTCCACACCTATCGGCGGCCCTGCCTCCCAGAATCATCTCCCTGTCCTTGTACTCGCCAACCCCTGTTGGACTCCCTATCCTCAGTTCTCCCCTCAGCACCTTTAGGTCCCCTGACCTCCACACCCTCAGTAACAACTCCGGTCCTCCTCGCGCCTCCAGGCTCACTCACATTTAATTCCCAACATGCCATTCCTGAACATGCCAAACCACATCAATTTGGAGCTACTAGAATAGGCCACAATGTGTGCTTGATAAATAAACCCCGTACTGTTTAAAGCCAGTTATTTATTTTTTGGTTAATTTTGGTAACAGACACCATATTGAAGACAAGAATAAATATTTTACAATAATTTCATTCAGGTTTACCCTAACAATGTTAATAAAAACTACAACTTGAAGTTTCCAGTGTTCTCCTGATCTCTGCCCATCTCTTCGTTATCACCCAACCCTTTTATAATTGCTTTTCATACATGGAGTGGTCATCCAAAATTCTGATTACTTTATAAATGAGGTAGAATTAACAAGATTTTCAAAAAAATCATTTTAATCTGACAACACAAGAACATATTCCGACTTTTTTTTGGAAAATGCCTAGATTTTCCCAAGCACCTATCCCTAGGAGGAGGCCATTTTATTATTTCGGAAAAGCAAATTGCAATTCTTTATAGGTTTTTTGATACTGTTATTGATTCTAATCTAGTTATTATTTATTGTGATTTAGATGACTACTAATGCAAACACAAGCTGAACTTTAGGTTCTGTACATTATTAGAAGACTTGCCTTTTTTTGCATTCAAACTCACAACCAACAATTTCTCTTTAAGGGCCTGCTTTTCAAATAAGGTCAGAAGTGGCAAATAAGGACCTTTCTTTTGCTTGTTATAACTACTATATTTGCAAAGCTTTGGAATGTGTACAATACAGATGTAGCCAGGCCTGGTTCTTGGCACCAGTCTGCCCTCCTTGGCAATAAGCCCTGGTAAGAGCATGCTTGCCAGTACTTATCATGGGTTTTCCCCACTCCCAGCAGTGCCCTTGAGTGACAGGGGAGGAGGTGGAACCAGGCCTGGGTTCATCCAATCCTGGGTCAGACCTGGTGCCCTCCTCCTGGCTGTACTTAAGGGAATTGCCGCCCAAATTTAGTGAGTGCCTCTCCCCACTTAAGAGAGGCAGGTCACACACAGCTCCTCTTCCCGTTGGGGGAGAGTGAGTGTGCACCTTTCCCCTGATCCTGATAGAGGATCAGGGAAGAGCAAGGACTGCTGCGGGGGCCCTTGACCCGTAGTGCAGCTCCAGGGACCATCCTACAGCTTGATACAACACCAGAGACTACATAGGGCAGAGACCTGCTGTGATTGCATTGAGCTGAACAGAATAAACTGTTCCAGTTATTATACCTCCTGCCTGGTGTGTAATATTTCCAGGGAAGGAGAGGAATTGTGTTCTACCGTAGGAGATTGCCTCCATACATCTGGAGCCTGCGCAGATGGAGGCGCTGTACCACTAGAGATCTATGTCGGGTATGTACCCCAGAAGCCGGTCCTGGGTCCTCACAACCATCGGCAGATGACTCAGCCCTCCTGCTTACCAACAGGTAGCATGCACCACACATGCTGTAATGGCAGAATTTCCCATAGGGTGGGGGAAACACCGTTACACAGGCATAATATATGATTCTACAAATTGCTATTTATCCTTTGCATGCTGGAGGGGCCGCGGCACTAGAGTACCACAATCCCTCCAGCACAGTATGGTTACGTGTGGCGGCCTTTAACCTGGAAGAGGAGGAGTCCTTCTCTTCCATTTCCTTGTACAATACTACAGATCACGTTATGTGCTCCATGGGAACGCAGGAAGTGATCCAAGCTAAAACTAAAGCAATCTTAGGGCATGACATCGCCACTACACCATGGGGCCCCTGGTGTGTTAGACCCTACGAAGAAGTGGCTAAATCTTGGGGCACCCAAAGGGCTCATATCATGTGGTATTTAATGTTATAATGAATCTTACCTACAGTATTAAATAATCAGCCTGAAGTGACTGCAAATATCCCAGCTAAATGCATTGAAGCGACAGACCACACAACAAATTCCTTTTCACACCACTAGATGTCAGTATGCACATTTGTCTTAATGGTAGAATAGAGAGATTAAAAAAATGTGGAGCTGTCTGGGGACATTATCACTTGGAATTCAATTTACGAAAAAAAATTAGTTGCTATGAAGTCTAAAAGTTCATAATATTTCTGCTATTCATAGTTTACCTTCAGTTCTAAAAAGCGTGATTCAGGATTATTGCTGTTATTGAGTTCTTGTATCCCTGCAGAATAGATGGTAGACAGATAATAAGTTTGCTTGGAAGGGCACTCTTAATGTTACATAGCTTTAGGAAATGGGAGGGAGTGAAGATTTACTGTAAATGAGCTGCAGTCGTGACATAGCTCAATTGAGGGTTTTCAGACTTATCAATACAATCATATATTAGTGTGGAGCAGTGGTGCAAAGTTTCCCAAAGCAACAATTTACAATCATTAGTATGCATTTTATATCCATAATTCATTCCGAGACAGAAGATACAGTACATTGGAATAATGAAACACTTTTCACATATGCCTAATTCCACCATTTTGTAAGAACATTACTGGCTTGGATTTTTTTTTGGGGGGTGTTCTTTTAGATTGTTTTTACAGTAGGTTGTTAGAAGTATTGTTTGACAAAGAGGAACATTATTTACTTGTATGAAGCGTCTGGGATAAACACTACCTCCCATAGTTACATACTGTAGTTACATAGTAGATGAAGTTGAAAAAAGACATACTGTATGTAGCCCTTGAACTCCCCCTGGGTACTGAACTACCCATGCTGCTTTTACCTGTGTGGATACCAGGAGGGCTGAGCCTCCGCCACTGGGATGCTTACTTCACGGTGCAGCGCCTCCACCGGTAAGGGATCCCAGTACTAAACTCTTGTATAATGCATGACAATATCATAACACAGTAACACAGCCCCAGAATATGACCCAATAATAACACTGTCCAGGTGAATGTCCCCAAACCACTGAATGTCTTATGGCACTTAACCACTGAGTGTCTCTTTCCCAAAGTGTGTGAGGGGATAGCGTGCTTCCCTACGTTGGGGCCCGGTGGTGCACTTAGAAATACCTCCCTGGTCTTTGTCCAGACCAGGATAAAGAGCAGCGATCTGTAGACTCCCGACGTGGTTCCGCGGCACGGTCTGATGTTCCTTTCTTGAGTAGATCCTCAGGCTGACTTCTCTGAATTGGGGCCTCCAGCCGGATGGCACCTTACAAGTAGTCTCTAATATGGAGTCCTGATCTGCTGTCAGATAGCAAGCTGCACTCTCCTTCAGGCAGTGTCCTGCAGCATCTCTCACACTAATGCTTTGGTGAGAAAGGTCCCTACCTTAAGGCCTTCCCTACAGCATTTACATATAAGTTCCTCTACTGTGTCTCAGGGGACTAACTGGGCCCTTGGGGGAAACGTCTGGCCTAGTCCCTGGAGCACAGCTCCGTGGACCTTACCTGCACCCTCTAGGTCCAGGTCTTGACTCCCAGCTTCCTGTCCCAGCATGCCATATCTATCCTTCATTTCCAGGAACAACCCTGCCATCCCATTTGTTGTTGTGAGTCACATGGCACCATCTCCCCGTGTTGCATGGGAGTTGTAGTTCTGCCTGCAGCCTTTTCCTATTGCAGCCTCGTCCGCTAACATTACTGCACATGCGCAACTGTCATGGCCACCGCAAGTCTCACTGCGCATGCGCAACCTTTGTGGGTACGGGCGCGTGCAAACCAACATGGTGGCACCCCGCAGAGACAGCCGCCCGAGCCCCTGGCGACTCGCTCGCCCCAGCATCAGCCCCATGCCTCCCGCAGCATCCCACACATCAGCGGAGATAAGGGGAACACATAAATACACCGGAGGACTGGAGTGGACCTGGCTACATCTATGTAGCGCACTTTCCCCCACCTCCTGGGAGATGTGTGGCTATGGTGTATGTGGTGCGTTATGATACCTGTGGCTCACAGGAAACCTGAGCCTCCGCTGCTGGGAACATGGGGTGTACCTGAGTTGGTGATCGGTAGCGCCTCCACCTGGACGTTATTCCACTATGCGGAATTACCCTGTTACAGGACAATAAATAATATTGCTAAGTTTGGCAGTGTCCCTGTCTAAGGGCCAGTCCCTATAGCAACCACAAGCTATGTGGGAGTCGGGGCCTAACAGGGGGTATGTATCTGGGGGTATGTATCTGGCCCTTCCGTGTCCCAGCTCAGACTGGCGTGGTCTTGAAAGCGCCAAATGTAGCAATCTCCTGCTCTGTGAACCTGGCCTTCCTATTGGCTTTGCAGCAGCATGTCTATCAGCCCCTGGGGCTGCTGAGGATTGTAGTTCCCCTTCATGGCCTGTCCCTTTAAGGGCCACTTCCATGAGATCCTCTGCGCATGCACTAAGCTCCCTAATGGCCACCGCACATCTGAGCCATTCTGCGCATGTGCGCAATTCAAGATGGCGGCCTCGCTAACTGGGTGCACCGCGAAGCTCCCGGCTCGCCTCTCCAGCCGCAAGCGCAACCTCCCCAGCACCCACCAGATGCGCACGCTCCACAGAGGTAAGGGGACCCCCTGCTATATGTATATCAATCAAGTTCAACCTACAGTATGCTAAATTTAGATGACAGATACTGATCCTATATTTGTATTTACAGTTTATTGATCCCCGCATCAACATCTTTCCCATATTTACTTATTTGGTATATCCCTGTATACCTTTCCTTTCTAAAAACATGTCCAACCTTTTTTTGAAGATATTTAATGTATCTGCCATAATGCTCTCCACGGGGAATGAATTCCACATTGTAACTGCCCTTACTGTAAAGAACCCTTTCCTTTGTTGCTGGTGAAATATCCTTTCCTCCAACCTTAGGCCTTGTTCCCGCTGCCCACGGCTGAGCGCAACATGATGTGTGTGGTGCACACAAAGTATGGCACTCTATGGGCCCCGGTCACTACCTGTGCACGCATGCAGAAAGCGCAACTCACGACCACATTTTCAAAACTCAAGATATTTAACTTTTGGCTCGGCGGCCAAACGATGGCCAGGTCATGGCGGCGGTTAAGTCAATGAGGAAGAACCAGCAATGTGACATCATGACCACGCCCCTGCCATACCCTCCCCCCGTAAATCTTGTCTTTGCTCCCTCTGATCTTCTCTGAGGCTTGCCTAGACACGCGTCCCATCGCGACCCCTGGTTCACAAATCACAGCTGAAACTGGTGCACGCGCCGCCAGGCGCTCCGATGTGCGCGTGTACGCTGTGACTGGGGCCGTAAACTTAAGGTATAACCCTGTGTAATTTGTACTGAATAGCTCTTTTGACAGCTCCTTGTATTGTCCCCAAATATATTTCTATATAGTTATCATATCCGCTCTTATATTCCTCTTTTCTAATGTAAACAAATTTAATTTAGCTATCATTACCTCATAAATTAGATAATCCATCCCTCTTTATTAATGTGGTGGCTCTTCTCTGCACTTTTTCAAGTTCCATAATGTCTTTTTTATAGTAGTGCCCAAAACTGTACTCCATATTCAGGTGTGGTCTTGCTAATGCTTTATACAGGGGTATTACTTACTAGGGAAAGCCTTGGCAGGGTAGCATTGGCATCTAAAATGATGTATCTTAAAGTGATCATCTTTAAGTGAGAATATATAGTTAGACTATAGTTTGACTAGAGGTGGACTTGGGACTGGATCTAATGCAACTCTTCTACACAAGGCAACAAACGGTGAGCTACTCTGACCACACTATGATCCCATACTTGTTAGCCTGCACAGTTAACTACTCCCCCCCTTACACCTTATTTTACTGCAGCCTCTCCCAACACTGACTGCACACAATTGCCCTCCCCCCTCAACCCTCACCCCCCTCAACCCTCTGCAAACTATGAATAGGCCCTAGCATTGCAATGCAGCAAAACATTTTGACTTGGCTAACAACAGCTTCATGCAACATTACCTACCTCTGTCATAATGAACCTGCTATGAATCTTAACTTTGTTTTTTCTTGTGGCCTCATGGAAATGTCACTCTCTTTATCCATTACAAACTCCTCCCTCCTGACCCACACACAGTGTAACAGGATGTCTCTTTCTACCTGTATTTCCCCCTGTTATGTAAGTCCTGCTAGCTGCAGGCAGTAACAGGTTAAATCTGTGGGCTTTTGACCCCCCTCATGCTCCTCCTATCAATGACAGAAGTAAGATGGTGACTCATGGCCTGTGTAAGCCTATCTGGATAGGTATAGACCATGAGCCCGTCCCTTCTTGTTCCTCCTAGGAGGGAGTGGCAGATTTAGTTTAGTCCTGTTCCTGCTCTGGAGGAGAGAGGAAGCAGAGAGCTGTGAGTCTCTCCCATAGCGGGATGAGCGTGCTCACCCTCAGCCTTGTGGCTGAGGGAACATCTGACCAAGGAAGATGACCATATACTATCCGGGTCAAGCACCATCCAGAGGTTGAAACACTCTGAAACCTTGCACCGCTGTAATACCATCATGCAATGACTGCTAAGAATAAAGCCCTTTGTTAATTATACACCAGCCTGGATTGAGTCAGTGCATGTGATGTATGGAAGATGTGCTTCAGAGAGGACTGTCTCTGGTACTACCAGAGCCCCCTGAAGCTGGAGGCGCTGAACACCAAAGGAAAGAACTACATATGACATCAAAAGCCTGTTCTGATCTCCACTACACCGCAGATCAGCTCAGCTCTCCTGAACCTACAGGTATGCCTCAGCACCACACAGTAGCAATAGAATGGATCTCCCAGAGGGGATTTCCCAGAGGGTGGGGGAAACAGTGCTACACCAACATTACCATACACCCTGGACTACTCAAAAGCCTTGCACTATCTACTGAATGTTAGTGGAGAACTCTGAAAACCAGCACACCAACCACTGCTTACTCTAATGGCAAACATCACAAATGTACAACTTGCAAAAACGACTCAAATTTCTACTCATACTATTACTCTCTTTAGCAGGTGATATTGAACTTAACCCAGGCCCTCCCTTTTCAACACTTTCCAATACCCCTGAGAAAACCCCCTTCAAATTCCAAAAAGGTCTATCTTTCGCCCATATAAATATCCAGAGCCTGCTGCCCAAACTGGATGAACAAGGGCATGGTGCCTTATGCATAAACCCAAAGCCATTGTTCTCACAGAAACATGGCTAACCCCTAAAATCCTCGATGAAAATATTGCCATTCAGGGATACTCTATTTCCAGGAAAGATATGTCAGAAAGGAGGAGGGGTATTATTTTATATTGCAGACACCTTACAATATACACTGTTAAATTGCCCCCCAAGTCCACCCTCTTTTGAAATCCTAGTTGGCAAAATCTGCCTCCCCTTTTCTAAGCCTGTCTTGGTTGCTGGCATCTACCGCCCCCTACAGTCCCCGACTGATATAACCCAGTTTCTTGGCTCCATTTCCCCTCTGAATAAAATGAGTCAGCTTCAAGTTCTTGGGGATTTCAACTACAATTGGCTCAACCCTAAAACCCCCAAAATCCAGATACAACTCAAATCACTTAACCTAACACAACTCATTTCCCAACCCACACGGACAAACCTGAAATCTTACAACGTTTCCTTGCTAGACTGGATTCTCCACTACGCAGAATAAGAGTATGGGGGCCCACCTTCCGTGGGTTACAACTGACCTTATAGCACTCTACCATTTCAGGGATGCCTTGTGGAAAAGCTACATAGTAACTGGCACTACCAAGGATCTAAATAACTACAGATGCCTGCGGAATATGTGCACAAGGCAAACAAGACATGCAATAGCACAATATTTCTCTGACAATCTTCACCAGAATACATCAAACCCAGCTAACTCCTGGAAGGTTATCAACAATATATTCCAGCCTTCTAACCATCAGCATCCAATTAATATCACTAAGGAGGATGTTACTCTGACAAATCCAACAGACATTGCAAATGCATTCAATGATTACTTTGTGGGATGTGCTACTAACTTATTAGCGAAACGCAACCCAAACCACAAACATGAACCTCATTCTCACAATTTTCAATTTGTCCCAGTATCCGAAGAGGAGATTACACAAGCGCTCCTCAAATTAAAAATAAGCAGCCAATGTGGAACTGATTTACCGCAATCTACGTGCCCCAGTCATTGCCAAACCAATTGCTTCCATAGTGAACTCTATTCTGTCTGCAGGCCATATCCCTAAGACGTGGAAAACTGCAAGCGTTGTCCCAATCTTCAAAAGTGGGAACAAAAACACTGTCTCAAACTACAGGCCAATCTCTCTTCACCCAATACTATCCAAAGTCATGGAAAAATGTGTACACTCCCAATTAAGTGATTACTATACCAAGACAAATTTCCTTAGCCATTTCCTATCTGGCTTTCACCCAAACACTCCACGATAACTACCCTGCTAAACGTTTTCAATGAAATCCAGTGTGGAATGGAACTGGGACAACTCACTGGTGCAATATTCCTAGATTTTGCAAAGGATTTTGATACTGTTGATCATGTTATCTTGCTTAACAAACTTCAGTGCTCTGGAATAGGGAAGCATGCTTTAAACTGGTTTCATTCCTGCCTATCAGGTAGATCCCAACATGTGTCCATCTCAGGCTCTAACTCCAACCCCTTCTATATCACCTGTGGTGTCCTGCAAGGCTCTGTTCCGGGGCTCCTACTCTTCTCAGTGTTCATCAATGATCTTCCCACAGCTTGTAAGGGAGCTTCAATAGACATGTATGCAGAAGACACAATCTTAGCCCTAGCCCTAGTCGCTCCGACCTTTAACACATACTTCAATCTGACTTTTTGAGACTTGAAAATTGGATTTCCCAAAACAAACTATTTTAAAACACTGACAAGACTGTAACAATGGTATTTGGGGCCAAGGCTAAATTTTTATAGCTCCCAATGACTGAGCTCCAGATCAGAACCAACACTAATACCACCCTAACGCCTGTTACTAGTTTTAAATACTTGGGCATATGGTTTGACTCCCATTTAACATTTGGTATACACATTGATACCCCGACATCCAAAACCTATGCCAAACTAGGTGTACTTTATAGGAACAAATCCTCCCTAAGTCTGCTGGTCAGAAAGCGTATCACACAGCAGATGCTAATGACAATTATCGACTATGGCGACATAGTATACGGCTTGGCACCCCAAACCCACCTTAGCAAACTTGATACCCTCTACAATTCAATATGCCATTTTGTTCTCCAATTCAACTACAACACACATCACTGCGAAATGCTCAAAGAAATAGATTGGTCATTACTTGTCTAGGTGCAACGTTCATCTTTCCTTTCTTGCCTTCAAATACTTTCTGGGCAAGCTACCCATCTATCTAGGCAAGCTCCTCACCCCTACCACATGCAGCACTTATCATCTGAGATCTGAATCCAAAAGATCTTTCATTATCCCAAGGTTCAGCAAAGTATCCGTCCGCTCCTCCTTCTCTTACCGTGCACCCCAAAACTGAGACAATATACCGGAGACTCTCACAGCCACCACTAGTTAAGTTCTTTCAAAACTAAAGCTGTCTCACATTTTAATCTGGTCTGTAAATGTTACATATGCCTATAATATATTTTATCTCTAACTGTGCATGCAATGTCTTGTATATAATGTATACCCTGTTCACTTATGTAACTATGTATTTGTAACCATATATTATTTGTCATCTTAACTCTATTCCCAGGACATACTTGAAAACGAGAGGTAACTCTCAATGTATTATTTCCTCGTAAAACATTTTATAAATAATTAAAATACTTCCCTTCCATCTATTCCCTGTTTAATGCAAGATACTTGTTTGAAAGCTCCTTTTATTGAGAAGAAAAGAGAGACAAAGGACAGCCATGGTTATCGTGAAATGTATGTAGGGCAGAGTCATCATGCTTAGGCATCATTTCTGACACAACCAATCACAGGGTCCGAGATTACCAAAGGAGGAACTTTAGCATTGCTGCAGTATGCCTTCTCCCTCTGGTATCTGACAATTTGTAACTGCTACTGTACTTGAGTTTATCTGCTACATGAGCATCAGTTATCCATTTTGCAATATATACTACAGCATCTTGTTACCTTACAGGCAACTTTGTGAAGCTAAGCATTTTTCAAAGTGATCCACTCTCCGATTTATATATTGGTTGCTCATTATATTAAGCAGTCATACTTCTGCTCTGATTAGCTGTGTTCACTTGCTATTTCTTAGACAATTCATCCAGTCCAGAACAAAAGATAAAAAGGCCTAGTGCTACATCCAACATGACAAATTATAAAGTTAAATACTTATCTCGACTCCACCGCCCTCCAATGCAAAGCTGTGAGATGCTACAGCTCACGGTGTGCTTCCCATCGGTGTGCTTCCCATCGGTGTGCTTCCCATCGGTGTGCTTCCCATCGGTGTGCTTCCCCTTCACCATTTCTATTTCCTGAGGGGAAGCCCTGGAATATCTGCTGTATGGTGCAGGGGCAAAGCACCAGGGAACCACAAAGACAAGGTCATTTTTCCCATTTCCAAGGGAGCACCCGATCCAAGGGCAGTATGACTGCAGGAGACAACAAGAAAAGCCACCACTCTCGCCCAGGATCCTGTTCCCTTTATCGAGGATGAGCCTTGATGTGCCAGTAAGAGCCCCTCAGTGCCCCTACAATGGTCTAATATGTTGCAGTGCCATACGATCTGTGGGCACCTCCTGAAAGCCTGTTGGCTTGGTACATGGAACCAGTACCTGAACCGATCCCCCATTTTGTTTTCCCCTACACTGCCAGCATCCCCTTCGCTGGTGGATTGCCTTGAGGAGGGAGATGACTTGGTCCCCTTGGACACTGAGCATGGACCAACATACTTTTACCCAGATAATACGGGGATACTATCCCCAGTATGTGTCCCTACCAATGGGCCATGCTGGCACCCATATATGGATATCAATTAACTAATGGACTGTGGTACTAGCCCATTGGGGCCATTGCCTGGAGATGCTTTGAAAGTGAAGTTGAAGCCCTGGCCTGCTCTCTATTTTTGTCAGTGTTACTACAGATGTAACTTACAGTTCTCTACCGCGTCACAGGAGAAAGTGTGGCCATCTCCCCACAAACTCTCCGAGATGGTCCATAGCAGGCTGTAATGGCCCATCGATTTAACACAACGTGGGTTCCTTCCCTTTACCTCTGTATGAGGGGAAAGAACCATAGTAGATCCCGTTCATGGGGGGGACCCCTCAGGACTACTCTACAGAGGACTAGAGGTGGTCCCCGAAAACTGGAGAGGGGGGGATAGATTGAGGCGTCTCCGACAGAGGGAGACGTTCTGGATCTATCGTTTAAAATCCATGTCCCCTGCGGGTCTTAATGTTGACCTTGATATCGCAGTATTTAATTAAACACAGTGTGTTGCCTGTGAATCCTCAAAGGTATCCAGTGTTTACGCAAAAGTGTGATATATTTTTAGCCCTGTTGAGGAAGGGACTATTCAGCCCTATGAGATATTTAACTAGTTCTTTGTTTGGTTTTGTCTCTCCCCCTCTTTTTTCAGATATTTTTTAACATTTTTTAAAAATACATTGTATGAATTATATTTTACTATATTTTTAATATTTTTAAAAATGTTTCATCTTGTTAATTTTTAACGTCAACACCATGAATTTTAATATGGACCACATGTAGTATAGTTTACTTAGAAATTGTTTATTAACTTATTTAGCCCTGGGTCGTCAATTTTAAGGTTTTTGCATAAATGTTGCAAGTTTGCACCAATCAATATGAAAGTGATTTTAGTGATGATTGTATAAAGTTGTGATTTTAGATTGCTGTTTAAATATGTATGTGAGATGGACCCAATGAGGCATTGATTAAATCATTTATTTATAGTTAAGTTTTTTGACCTAATTCCATGTGAGTTGTATTCTCCATATGACAATTAATGACATGTGAACCTATTGAGCTTTTGAGGTCTCAGTTTGTGGAATATGAATGTTTTCACATATGCTGTGCAATATGCATACAGTCAGTTTTGAATGAGAAGACACTGAGAATTCAGGCATTGGAATATGCACAGCCAAGCTGAATTCAAGGTAACTAGGTATTTGTGATACACAGCCCGTCTCAATTAGTATTTAATTGCACAGAGGGTCTATATAAACCTGTAAGACCCCCCCTACGTCAGCAGATGAGCCTGAGGAAGCCGATTAGTCAGCGAAACGCGTTGATCTAAACACTAGCTGATTTTGACCCACGGAGGCTTCCGTAGCCGGATCGCAGAGCAGCCTTTGCAGCCAAGCAGGACAGTTTCTTTCTCCTGCTTCCCGGACGCGGGAACGGTGCAAACAGCTGCTAATACCCGATCCTGGACTGCGTGAGGAGGCCAGGGGTTCACCCTTTATGTATGTGAGTTTTGTTGCGGATTTTAATTAATAAATGTTATTTTTAAACCACTCCATTGAAATCGTGCCTCACTTGTTCCCCTCCCCCCTCCACCACAACACCGGGGAGAGACCCTGCCTGACGCCTGAGACTGGGGAGTGAGTCCCATGCTGACGTCAAGCTTGAGGGCAGTTCCTATTGTGTGGCCAGCAGATGTGGATGGGCTAATTTAACCCCAAAGTTACCAACCCTCTGCAACTACTCACACTGGGCCGTGTGAGTATATATATTTATATATATATTCTTAAACCACACTGATTCGCTTGCACTGATGTTGGGAGGGGCCAGAACTGCCTAAAGCAAGATACCATTTACTATCTTTGCTTACACATGGCCGTGTAAGTACATTAGTATCCTATTTTTGCCCCCTGCCCAACCTTAAAGACCTTTATCACTACTATTTCGTTTTTATTTGATGTGCTGTATACTTCTCTAATCCCATGCTCCCCCTATGCTTGTTTGTTACTACAGATGTAACTGACAGTTCTCTACCACGTCACAGGAGAAAAGTGTGGCCATCTCCCCACAAACTCTCCGAGATGGTCCATAGCAGGCTGTAATGGCCCATCGGATTAACACAACGGGGGTTCCTTCATTTGAATGGGAATTGCGCTGTGTGAATCCTACCGGGTTCCACCTGTCTGTAAGAGACACCTCTATCAGGCGATCGTGGGGCTTTTATTTTCTTTTAATAATAACAGTGGTGTAGCTGTAGGAATAAGCAAAACTAGTTTGGTTCGCATGGTGGCCCTGTGCCTTTGTATCAGAGGTTTGTAAGGACTGTAATGTTTTTTCCTGGCACACGGCCAGGGATGATGCTGTGACGTCAGACGTGAGATGTCAGCTGTGGGCGCAACAACACGGAAGACACTAGATGATCACGGCACCGGGAGCCCTGCGATTGCAGGCAATTGCAGTGTTCCTGAGACACGGACCCTAACCGGACACCTCTGACGAGCTACCACCAGGAAGAATAACGGAACATCATGACGTGATCCACACAAGAACGGTATCTATGTGTTATGTTCTATGGACACTAATTATTGATGGGACAGTGTTCTTTGCTGCGGTGAACTTACCCATGTACTCCTCTGATGCTGCACTACAAATTCTTTACTTGTAAGTAAGGATAGGGGCTTGTGGCCTAATATATTTATCTTTTATACATCTAAAGAGGTCTGTGTTTGTCTTTTTGTTTTTTTGCATAGTTCTAATCAAGATCAGTGAGTGTGGCTATGCAATTTCTGTGAGTATTTATTTACAGTACCACCGACATCACAGGGACAGAATTTGGTACAAGGTGGTAATGTTGGGATGGGCTATGATGGTAATTGGTTATCTACGATTGCAGGTTGTCAACAGTTGGAGTGTACCTGTCCTGTAGCTTTACCTGTATAATACAGCACAATGAAGATACAATACACATTGAATACACATTCATTAGTAGTTTAGTACATTCTGAATAGCATACAACAAAAGACAGGGGTGCCCAATGCTACATCCAATTGACAAAACATATAAAGTAATAAGTATAAAGTTTCAATACTTCAATAATAATATTTACTTGGTTATTTAGTTAAACCCTTTGGCCAAAGCATCCTAAGCCTGCATACCACGTCATGGTATAACCAAAATTAATGCAGGTCCTACTGCACCGACACACTTTATTCGAGCAAATACCCAGTATGTACCTGGCAGATACCTGGAATGCGCAGCTCCTCACCTCTGACAAGCCCCGTTGCGTTTGCCTTCCCAGCCTGGGTTCATGCCTGGCTGACGGGCGGCTGATCTGTTAAATGATAATGATTAGGATTTAATAGGCTGCAATGCTTCGCGTGTCTACCAGATGGCATAAATTCATGAATTGTAATGCAGTATATATATATATACTGTGCAGTATTGCAGCCAGCGGGAATAAAATGCTTCAATCCCTGCCTGGAAAATACCTCAATGCACTCGGGCAGAAAACAGTCACAAACCTCAATACACCCGGGTATACCCGAATTCATGGGACTAGCCGAGCTCGAATAAAGTGTGTCGCCAGTGTACATTACACTGTGAACCCTTCCCTTTACCTCTGTTTGAGGGGAAAGAACCATAGTAGATCCCGTTCTTTGCAGCTAAGTGAAAAGAGCTCCCAAGTTAAAAAAGTGAGGAGGAGTGAGCTCTGTGGGGAGGTGCCACCAGCCTCCATACAACTGTTACCAGTCAGAAAATGATTAACACACACATTCCCAGCTAGCTCAAACTCCTACATCCACTATATCATGAATATATATTTATGTCAAAAAGAGTGCTACTGGGCGTGGCAAATGTATACAACAAAAGAACGAACCATAGTAGATCCTGTTTTATTCTTGGCAAAACCGTACTGTCTTTGTCACTATATTTGCAGATCCCCTGATCCACAGAAGTCCTCCTAGGATGGCATCGGATTGGAAGAAGGCTATTGTCGGGCCTGGATTTATTTTCCCTGCTTATCACTTTTTGTTTATTTTTGTGCCATCGGACTGTGAATAATGTTTTATGTTTGTGGTTTTTGATATTTAACTTTGCCATCGGGCTGGGATTATTTTTCATGTTTTTTTTATTTTACATTTTATTTACCATCGGGTTCGGATTTTTTTTTTATGACATCAACCCTTTATTGGATGGATCTCCTGGTGCCTCTAAGGATGAGGAGCATGGCCTTCATGCCGGCATGGGTAAGTAATACATTATTTATGGTGTAAATTGATTAACAATGTGGCTATCTAGGTCTGCATTGAGTGCCATGGTAGCCACAGTGACTATCAATGGATTAAAATTATAATTTTTATATGGTGTGTATTTGTTTTTAAATAAATGTATTTGTTTGTAATGTATTTTATGTAATGCTTTTCTATGGAAAAAGCCCACAAAACATAAAACATTATTCCCTGTGAAAAATTAACAAAAAGTGAAAAGCAGGAAAAATAAATCCAGGCCCGATGGCCTTTTTCCAATTCGATCAGATGACTCAGAGTTTTGGAAGGGAGGATGGAGGGATTGAGGGATTGAGGGATTGAGGGATTGAGGGATTGAGGGATTGAGGGATTGAGGGATTTAGGGCTGGAGGGATGGAGGGATGATGGAGTAATTGGAAGTAATATTAAGGACGAGGCTTCAGCCTTAGCTGGAACTAGCAGTGGACTGCATAGTCGCAGGGGAAAGGTGCCCTCTGGCAGTACACAAGCACATGAAACTTCAAAGGATTTTGCTACATTTTTATATACTGTACTTCCATTTTGCCTATTTTTATGCGATTGTTTGCAGGAAGCAGGAGAAAATGCAGCATTAAAGGCAAATTCTGCCAAATGTATTCTAAAGCATTGTTTGCTTCGGTGAATGTTTTTCAAAAGTACAACATTTAAGGAACAACAAAGGTAAATTGTGATACTTTATTTTGGAGTTTCAAATATAACTAGAGCAAAGATAACCCCCCCACACACATACTTTTGAGGTCATTCACTTATTTAACTCAGACTATGCTGGAAAAGCTGTGTGAAGCAAAAAAGTACACACTGAGTGCTCACTTGCATATCATTACCCAGAATCCCTGGCAGTGGAAGCATTGTATGCCGAGTGACTACATGGAAAGGCAGGTTTGTGGATCTGTCAGAGACGTGAATGTTCTAATAAGTACGGTGGAAAGTTTGTCACTTTTTTGCTCATCATAACTTAATTTGTGTACATGTAACTGTGTTTTCCCCACCCAATTGCAGATAGGGGCCATTACAGGGTGTATGGTGCATAAACTTGCTGGCAACAGGAGGGCTGAGTCGTCCGCTGATGGTAGTGGGGACACAGGAACAGGCTTCTGGGGTTCATACCCCACATATCTCTTTAGCAGTGCAGCGCCTCCATCTGCCGTATGCTTCAGGAACTGAAGGTGATCCTGCCCTTAAGTACAGCCAGAAGGCGGCACCTCGTTGTCCCAGCTACAACATGATGTACCACCCCCTGCAGTCACTCAAGTGCAGTACGAAAAGGGAAGGGGGAAACCCCATACCAACTACTGGCAACCTGATTGTACTAAAGTTTACTGCCAGCCCAAGGGCAGAATAGTAGCCATCACGTGACCTGGCTACATACATATAACTAGACAAATGTCTAAACATGGCTCATTGAATTTCAATGAATCACACATGCTTATTTTATAATATAAGAAGTTAATTAACTGATAAAGTTAATACTTTTAACCTGGTCTGAGTTTAGTGAATCTACAGTAGACCTAAGAACTTTAAAGTATCAGAGATTTATTTGTTGGTCTGTGTCATTATGGGATCAACTAAGGTATTTTTAGACCCTTTGGCATTAATGTGAATGATTTAAATTACACTGTTAATACATAGAAGTGTGCTATTTGAGTACTTTTTCTAAATCAATTCTGACAAAATGTAATGCCTGTTTCTAATGTGTGGACGTTTTATAGAAATCAAGGTCTAAAACAGACTTTGTATTCATTATCTTTAACCCATAAGAATGTTATGGTTTACCCAATACGGGTACATTGTAGGTACTGCAGTCCTTTAATAAGTAAATTGCTCTTTCTCAGGATATGCTAAACACCTGTCAGGCTTGTAGCTCACAAGGTTAGGAGTTTAACAACCCTGTCATACAATTAACTACAGCTAGCATAATTATTCCTAATCCACTGACCCCTGACTGACCTTTAACAGATATAGAAACTAAGGGTCTCACTTTCTGCAGGTTTGCCGATGCAAAAAAAACCTATCACCTTTCAGCTAATTACAAATGCTAAAATCTAGTAGATTGTACTACCGCTAATGGGGGACTTGAATGCATATACACTGAATACTTTTTAGCAGTTCATACATTTTTAACTAAGAATGACAGTAAAAAAAAGATGCCACAGGGATTCTAAACACAACAGAACGGCACTGATTCGTGATATCTGTCTTGAAAAGAAAGGAAATCCATATGACTTAGAGCAATACAGCAGGACAAATGATTGCTGTAATTTTGATACCATGCCACGGCTCAATGGTGGCAATCTCTTGCACTAACGCTGCACAAGATACTTAGCATTTGTTCACATAAAGGTTATTAGCATATGGGAGTTTCAATGTAAGTACAGATGAGTGAATGTCTTCAAATTTGCTTCACAAAATGTTTTGCAATTTGTTAAAAGCATTTAAAAATATCACCAGTGAGCACATTTACTGTACAGTACATGTCTCAGACAGGTCTGTAACCCTGCTTTACACCATCATCTCTTAGCATACAGGGCTTCTACTGCAGCTACGGATTCTGGGAAATGATATGCAAATGTTCACACAGTATTGTATTTGTAGCCCCCTGTAAACAGCACGGGCTATACCTATCTTCCTCCTACTGTGGTAAGTCCGGTTAAGGGCAGGCACCAGTAGTCATCATGGGTTTTCCCCCTTCCAAGCCCTGCCCTGAGTGGTGGATGCAGGCCCCTGACTCTGCTGCAGGCATGAGACGGAGGGGAGGCTCTGCTGACATCATGAGGGGTGGGGCTGACTCTATATTTAGCAACCAGCTCTTGTAAGTGACGAGGCTGTTCTGTCCGAGGAGTTGGAGGAGACAGTGCGGTCTCACCTGTGCAGTCGTACAGGAGCAGGGAGAGGATAACCTCTGAGGTGGGCAGCGGGGTATTGACGCCCCAGCCCAGACCATCCTGTGGAGGAGAGACTTGGAGGGAAGGAGAGGAGGAAAGACCTGTGAAGGGAGGAGAGAGGAGTGTTCAGCGGGACATTGCTGTTGTTGTTGTGGCTGCTGGTCGCCCCTACAGTTGGAGTCACTGATCTGAACAATAAAGAGACAATACTTTTATACAAAGACTGTTGTGTGAGTCTGGAGCATTCACCCTGGGACCAAGGGGGTTCTTCTATACAGGTCCTATCCCATATTCCTGGGAGTATAGAAGATGGAGGCGCTGCACCACTAAGAAAGCATGGAGGCTACCACCCCAGAAGCCTGGTCCTGTCTCCCCAATAACAACGCGGGAAGCTCAGGCCCTCCTGTTCCTCGCAGGTATGCACCACCACCACGCATGTAATCTGCCCTCACGCACCCTAGACACCACCGATGAGTCTGGGGGGTTGGGGAGAACAAGGGTTACATATTGTATGTCTTTATTTATATAGCGCCATAAATGTACATAGCGCTTCACAGTAGTAATACATATCATATAAATAACATGTCACCTTTGGCTTCAAATCCATTTTAACATGAATCCCTATAAGCTTATGCCTACCGCATTGCACAGCTTTTCAGCACAACCTGTGCATAGCCAGAAAACCTACAGTACTGTACTCACAGACAGCAGTTTTAACCTTTTGGGTCTCATCAGTGTGATGATTGTTATACTGGCTTTGCAGTATAAAGCTTGGATAGGTTTCAACCACACCTTAAATGTTATGGTGGGTTAAAAAGTGACAAAACCCCTCCACCATATAGAACACAGCAAATACAAATATCACTTGAGACCACATTCACATGTCTCAGACAGATCTGCAACCCTGATTTTCACAATTACAAGCATTACATTTAGTGCTTTTGAGAAATGTTCAAGAAAGTTCACATTGCTGCATATGTTGCTAGTTTGGTCAGAAATCCAGTATTGGTTGTAAATGGCAGTATATAAAGAGCAGTGTGACCTTGAAAATTGACTTGTAATGCTTAGCGATTTTATTTGCAGAAGTTTACTTTTCTCCGAATTTTTCCAGTTTCATCAGAATTTTGCTAAATTTGCAAGAATTTAGCAAAAAGGGCAGAACATAAAGGGACGTGTGACCTTGCACATTAACTTTTAATGTTATTTGAAAAGCTTACAGTTTTTGCAAACATTTTAGCAAGCAAATCCCTGCCAAATTTTGCCTGATTCACTAACTTCAGCTGTGCACATCTCTACAAGACAGCGACCAAACCATGTGTCCATTTTTCCAAATTGGATGTTGTTAGCACTAAAGTGTATGAACTGATTGTTGTGTTACCATTGACTTTAACCAGTTCAGTGTGCAGTTCCCAAGTATGGAGTTTAACACCATAGCCCTCGCTATTTTTTGGTGGTTTGACCCATCTTCCCATTATATTGAATGTACTGGCCAATACTGATCACCTAAAGCTCTATCAAAAGTACAGACCTACTGTACTTAGCAGAACACTTGTTGTAAGAGGTGCAATCAAGTAAAAGCACTCAGTAATTACACCTTCTCAATAATGTTTAATATTTATTACATAATGTTAAGAAAAGCAAAACAAATAAATATTAAATCATTTTCAGATTTAGGCCTTAAAGTCTAACAAATGAACTGCAGTGCTACAAAGGACATGCACTTAATTATAACATGTGAAAGGTATTCCCAAAGTTTACGATTAGGACTTGCCCAAGATGGGAATAAACTTTGAGCAGGTGTGTCAACCTCGGAAGATTAAGGGGCCTATTCAGGTAGCTTTGATAAAATTACTGCCATATCGAACGGTTTGGCATGATGTACCCCACGGTCTGATGTTTGTGTTATCACAGTATTCAGAAAGAGTTATAGGAAGTCAGATACTGTTCAGTAGGAAAATGCAATACCGCTCGAGTTAGCAGTGTCTTTGGCTGTATCTTTTTCTAAGTTCTGCCCCTGTGATCTGCCTGCAGTCTATAAGAGCTGCACAGAGAGAGCTGCACAAAGAGCGCTGCATCTCCCTGCAAAGCTCTAACAGGCGATCGCACTGTCTTTATTTTATTTTAATCACACAGTATTGAAGCTGGAGGTTTCCTGAACTGAATCGCATTAATTTTAGCCGGATGGACGCCCTGCTTCCCGAGTTACAGGCCCCAATAGGGGGTGCCGGTATCACCGCAAAGTTTAAATGTCCCGGTCAAGTGACGCTGGAGATTTAAACAATGCTAGCCAGTAAGGTAATGAAGGGGTAAACCAGAGTACCTGGTTTGTTGGGGGTAGAAGGGAAAAGTGAAAGGGGTAATTTCCCCAGGGTCGGTGGTTAGGCCTACTGGGTATGTTGCGGGAGGGATTAACCCCTTCATTACCTTAGCGGTTACTACCACTAAGGTAATGAAAGGATTAACCCTTCCCGCTACCCACCAGATTACCCCCTTCACCAACCACTTCTACTCCCAATAAACATTAAAATACAATACAACAACCAATACTATCCAACACACCCATTGATTGCCAGTGTGGTTACCTATCCCCTCAATGGGAGCAAAGATAACCCCAATGGCAATGAATGGGCACCCTACTAGCAACCCCCTCTACCCAAAACAACCTCCGCCCCAAACACATGCAGTACAGTAATGGGCAAAATCCCTATTATCCAGATCTGGATAATTGTACATTTGCTCATTAAAAAGAAAACAGAAAAAGAAAAAGCCAGCATATAGTAAATTAAAGTTGTACTTACCCCTGCAAGGATGAAGGCCATCCTTGTCTTCAACTTTGTCCTCCGTGTCTTCCGTGGGCACCAACATTAAAATGAAAAAACTAACTACTGGCCACTAACCCCTTAATTACCTTAGTGGTTATTAACCGCTATAGTAATTAATGTGTTAACCCTTAACTCAACACACCCACTGAGGCCTAACTACCCTCCCCGGGGCAACTACCCCCATCCTTGACCCCCTCTACCCCATCACCACACATGCAAATGGGCAAACTCACTAGTAGCCAAAAATGGCTAATTTATACACATGCCCATTTGATTTAAAAACAAAATAAATACACAATAAAATAACATTAACATAACAGTACAATACATTACACAGTAGCCAATAAACCCATTGATTTTCACTGTGGTAAACTATGCCCACAATATGGGCATGGGTTGCCATAATGGTAATGAATGGGCAACATAAAAAAACAGATAGAAAAAACGGAGGAAAACCTCCTAGATCAGGGCTCTAAAGTGTGCAAATGCAGCCATAATATTAAACAATAAATGTTTGGATGTTTTAAAAAATCAGGTTTGTTTGAAAATAAAAATACATTTGTTGCTGTATTCAGGTAGATAAATGTGAGTACTAATTAGCAGACAGTCATTAATGTTCCCATGTAAGGGTATGTGATAAGGTTGATGTATTGGGGGTGTCTGGGCTACCCATGTGAGTGGGGGTCCAGACTCCTTGATCCGCTAACACCACTGACCCCTGGAGCTAGACCAATAGCATATAAATGTTAAAGTCCATATAAATGTTAAAGTACTCACAGCCTTGTGTTTCTCTATTCTTGGATGAAGCATACTCTCAGACCAAAATGATTATAGGAAGTGTTCTCCCAAGGGGGAAGATGAGGGCGGTGCACTGCGTGCCAAATGAAGGAAAAGCTGCGTTCCAAATGGAGGAAGAGAAGACGGATGCTGGATCGCTATGTAAAAGTTATTTTATTGGACAAGTTGCAACATATAAACTAACAGGGACCTTGAGAAGAACCTCTGATGCGTTTTGTGCATCCGTGCACTTTGACAAGGGTTGGTAGCAGAGGGTTGGTATCAGAGGGTGGATGGGGCAGCAGAAGCCTGGAATGAGGGTAGCATTGAGAGGAGAGAGGGCAGTTGAGGGTGGCTGGAGGGCAGCAGGTGTATTTGAGGCCAGCAGAGGCTGGAAGGAGGGGAGCAGTGAAGGGTGGACTTACTTGACCCTCCTGAGCACACCCCACCTCTTCTCCACATGCCTGCTGCATTCCTCGCTTGGAAAGCTAGAGGTGAAAAATCTCGATGCTTGGTATTGAGAGACATCGTCATGATGTAGAGTCCCATATAAGGGCATCTACATCATCATGGGGAAAAGGAATTACAGCCCTGCTTACTAGGAACACAGAGATGTCGAGAGGTTGCAGGCTGATGTGCAGCTCATCTGAAAGGTGAGTAGCAGTATTTCTCTCTCTGCAGATGGCCCACTCAAGTGAAGGATTAACACTGAGGGTCCCATTCAAAAGCATGAAACTCTTCAGCGTTAATCCTTCAGGGCTGCTTGGACTTGCTGTCCTTTTGGCCACGGATGGGCCACAGGGTTCCCCCTTTCTTTTCACGGCCACATGGACAGTAAGTCTGGCTACATCTGTACAAAATATCTTCCATGAAGCCAGGAAGTACAGTAGTAAGTAAATTCTGGGAACTCACAGAAATCCGAAACACATGACAGGTATGTTTGTGTAAGTAAGTTCGTGAATTACAGTTGGTTGCTGACAAATAAAGTCCTATTTAGAAAGCACCTTTTACACAATTCTCAGACAAGGTTGCACTAGTTCAATCAAGGTCTAACTTGTAATTTAATAATTTTAACATCCGAGCTGAATAGCTTCTATTTTTCTCTTTTATTTCCTTGAAGCAGGACTCTGTGACTTGCAAATTTATATTTAGTAAATTTGGAGGTGCGTTTTGTGTGTTTTACTTTTAGCATTTTTGGTCACACCTCAATACCACTCCAGTAATGTACATATGTTTATGTATTTTATAGTTATGTTAACCAAGTATTATATTACTTGTTCTTTTATATGTGTTTAATTGAACTGTATTATATGATTGCTCACACTGTGATTTTTCCTTATTGGAGGAGACTCAGATCTGTATGGGATTAATACTTTCTAATTTGAGGGACCATAAATAAACCCCTCTTGGTCATCTAGAGCAGGGGTGTGTAAACATTTGCAGCTGCGCCCCCCTGCCTGCTACCCCCGGTGCTCGCGCCCCCTTACCTTCGCTGCCTACATCAAATGACACCGCGGGGTCATGTGATGTCACATGACCCCGCGGCATAATTTGATGCCACGTTGCCATGGCAATTGGCATCAAATGACGCAGCGGGGTCATGTGACATCACGTCACATGACCCTGCAGAGTAATTTGATGTCGAATTGCCATGGCGATGCGTCAGCACAGTCTGAATCTCGGTAAGTAATAGGTTGCAGAGGCCTCACGCAATCCCCCGGCATTTAATTTAAAAGCTGTGGGGAAGAGCGCAGGGCCTCTGCAATAACCACGCCCCCCACACAAATCTCCCACCCCTCCTGGGGGACGCACCCCCCCAGTTTGCGCACTGCTGATCTAGAGCATAATCCCTGGGGAAGTGACCGGAAGTGTTGTGAAATGCATAGGGTGGGACTTGTGATACTTGGATGATTGCCAGAGAAACACAGCTTGAGAGGACACCAGCCGACTCATGACTTATTCTGTGATGTCAGCAGTGGACACGAGAGGAGTGCAAAAGAGATGTGATGTTCCGTTGCTGCTGGCGAGGTGAGAGGAGAATCAGCTGCACCAAACCACACTGACCAGAAGAGTTGGGCTTTCAAACCCTTAAAAATCATAAAGTTGGGCTGAAACGTCAACCACGTGCTACTGCTGCCACTAAGACGAGAGGAGGGCCAACTGCATGGAATATTGTCAATCAGAGGAGCCAGATAAGCTGAAAAACGGCAAGGTTCAGCTGGAACGCCAACAGGCACGGGATCGTGCTGACCTAACTCACCGGAGAACTAACCCCACTGACAGCAACGCAAACCTAGAAAAAGAACAGCAGCCATATATGATAGAGCTAATTGGCGCAACCAGGATTCTATACCTCGGACAGACAACTCCATCATCCAACAAATCCTCGGAGAATACAACACTTGTGAGTGCATTTCTGCTCTTATAAGTATTTTCAACAGTATTTTAATAAATGTTTTGAACGTCACCATAGTTGAATCTTGTTACAATTCTGTTTGTTGTGGAAAGTGACTCTTCAAGCAAACATAACAATTTTTAACACTTGAGTCAAGAGGCCACAGTAGTGGAAATTAGTTAAACCACTCCAACCCATATTCAACTTGCTGATTCATGATAGAATATTTGTGAGTTTTGAATTTATAGATTCTATAGACTAGCACTGGTTTTCTCCTGACAATATTATACCATGGTTTTACTTCATAATTCACTTTTTTTGCACACACATCACACGAGAAACAAGCTGAATGAAAATCTGACTTTCACCATATGAAGAAAACCAAAAAGTGCAAAGGCGCTCCTAAGTGATGGTGAAAAAATGATAATAATACATATTGGTAAATACAATCTATTATTGTGGTATATAGTGTAAAATGGGTGGTTCAAATAAAAAAAAACATGCAGCTCAAAACCTTTTGTTCAGAATTTGTTCCCAATTCTTCCAGGTGTAGAAATCTTCAGGAGACTTGGGGAGCGCAGGCAGCAGAACCACGTTTATCGTAATCACTTTTTGCACTAAGAAGAACTCTAACATTCGAGCTTTTGTGAAACAGATTTTGAGAGAGTCCGAGAGTTTACCTGGCACCAAGTCTTTCCTTGTTTAGAGACTGTAAGAGACTTTGCCACATCACCACCACCACCGTATGTTTTACTGTCATTATTTATAATTTTCTTTCATTTCAGTCACTTTTCATCACTTTAGTTGGAATTAGACACCAGCTTTTTTGTGCACGTTTGAAGTAGAGTGCTTTTTGTGGCGGTGACATTATTTGTTCACAATTGCTTGATTTTAAGCCTTCCTTGTGAGAGCTTATTCCCTCCCTTCCACTTTCCTTATTAAATGTAAACGTTTTCACTCTATTGGCCATGCGCTTACTTCTTTTTTGTTCTAGATTTCCCATTGGATGTGGTTCATCCCTTTGAAAGCAGCCTACACGCAGCTACAAGTGTGATCTACAAATAGGACATTCAAGGGACTGGTTTAATTATCTCAATTTTTGTTGTTTTGTCCTATGTGTTGTATTGTATTTTATATGGTCCACTTTGTGTTTACCTGATTGCATATATATTTTAGTTTTAATTGATTATATTAGGTTGATAAATATTTTATTAGGTTGATTGATCATATATGTCACGTGGTGCTACTTTGTTTTGTGTGTGTGTGTGTGTATGTATATGTACAGTATATAAATAAATATATATGTATATATTTATATGTACAGTGTATATATATATATATATATATATATATATTTTTTTTAATATATATATATATATAAATATACAAAAAAGACTGCGCTTTAAGTATCTGTCTGCAATATATTACCCACTAACTGTATAATCAATGTATAAAATATATATATAGGAATAAATGGATATAAAATATATATATATATATATATTAATGAAACCTAATATACAAAAAATGATGCTCTAGCACTATACCAGAAATAAAAATATAAAATAAAACTAAATGAATAACATAAGCTAGTATTACCAATGACTGTTCAAATATAACATATAAACATGCATGTATAAAAAAATAAAATAAAAAATAAACATATAAAATAAGTGTGCTTGGGGGAGTGTAGGAAAATATAAAAATGATAATAAAACCACAATGGATGAAGTGAATCAGAGTCCACAAAACCCTTGGATGGCAATGTCCTATAAAGATGGAAGGGTAGTAGCCCTCTGTATGGATGTAGGCAGCTTTCAGAAAGGTACAACGACCTCCCACTGGATCAAGAAGATAAAAAGAGAAGAAAGCGCCCGATCCTAGTGTATTATATTAAGATACAAAATTTAATGTTCCCTTGAGTTCCTGCTGGACGGTAGCTCAGAGGTGTCATAGAACTTGTGGGAGCAGGTCGTGTGAGCGGAGCAGCAGTTTCCAGCGTCTGGCGAATGAGTATTACTCATTACATGCTTTAATATTTTCTATGTTTGTGAGTGCGCATTTGTTGGAGTTTTATGGAACATTAACCCCCTAACACAGGGAGACACAGGACAGACAGACAAACACACATACGACGGTTTGAGAATATATATATATAGATAGATGCACATTTCCCTATTTGGATTATCCTTCCTGGTATAATATCTCTGTTCAGCACTGTGTAAACTGATTGGTTCTACTGTATGTTAATAGAAGGGCAATGCTTAGATTCACATCATGCTAACTACTCTCCCCAAAGCGTACAACTTCACGTGACCCCTTCCATGGCTGCCATGCTCCTCGCCCACATATTTTCCAGAAATGAGAGAACCATGAGAAATTAGCCCCTTTTTTTTAGTTGCATAAGACGCCGAAACTCCATCAGGGTTCGCAGACTATTCACCAAGCAGTAAGTCATTTTAATTTATTATGCCAATTTGACACATTCTCTAAAATCACTAGATTCACTTGCGAAATTCTCTATAAACAGTAAATTCGCTTAATGTGAACACTATAAATAGGGCGCACTGTTTTGCTTACTGTGTGCCACTATTTTACTTAAAGCTCACTAATTTGGTAACATTATTAGCCCTTTTAAGGCTTGGCAAAACATTTCACAGGGAATCAATTTTGGGGGAAAATACTCTTTACACTTTGCAACTGAATTTTGGACAGTTTGATACATCTTTATTAAGCACCCCATAGTGCCAGAAGAAAGAAGACCTTGCCGTCAGTAAAAAAGCTTTTTTTGAGTATATACAATGAGCCTTTTTCTTTATAGCTGGAGGACATTTCAGGGACAACAACAGATTAATTGATGAAGGTGTCAACCTTGTAGAGTGCCTTCCACACAAATATACTTCATTAAGCAGGAAGTAAATACTATGTGAAATTGTTTGCAAACTTCTGCCTATTAAATTTAATTTTCACAGTAGAAATGTATGTTTTTGTGTTCAGAATCTGATCACATTTCAGTCTAGAAGAAATTTACTGCTTTCCGGTGAGTGTCATTTAATAAATACTTTAGAAAACAACAACAGCCAAAAGTGTACAGGGCATTGCTGTGCAGAGTAAAATACATCTGCAATGTAACGTGAGATTCTGGCATTAAGTTGGTTTGGCAATAATTTCAGTATGTTTTCACATCCCTTGGGATGTTTGCTTGCATTCCTGCATTCTGTTTTGATCATGTAGCAGATGGGATACAGAGTAGTACATACAAAATCAGCTGTCAAAATTGATAAAAATAAAATAACAACCAATTATGGCGAAAGAGTAAATTTGCAGTTGCCCTTCCAACAGAAAAAAGCACATGAGATGTCAAGAGAGAAGGACTTGAATGGACAGTATCCAGTGACAAAAGTTGTTATCAAGCTTGTAACAAGATATAGTACTGTACATAAGTGGAGGCTGGCATGAAACTTTGCTATTTGACTTAATTGGAATTTAAATATGGGATCAGCAAAGATATTAGAATTGGTAGTGGAATACAAAGTGAAAGTAACTAGGGAGACAGGTATTTATCATTGCCTCATGCAGGACCGCACGCGCGCCAGCCCTTAGTATTATACCAGCATAAGAGCAACCAAAATAATTTGATTTTGTCGTGTGTCGGCCGGGTCAATTGAGTGGTTCAGCCAATGAGGGCGAACCAGCCACGTGACGTCATGGCCACACCTCTGCCACGCCTCCTCCATGTCTCCACCATGTCTCCACCATGCCTCCCCATCACGAGCGATCTAAGTCCACAGATCGCTTGGGCATACGCAGATGACCTAGATTTAGGTTGGTAAAGACCTTAAACCAGTGCACGTTTGTCACCATCCTCCCAAAAATACTAATCCAGTACTATCTGTTATGGTGGGCTAACCCCAATACACTTAAACAATATTTACAGTGTGTGTGTGTGTGTGTGTGTCTATATATATATATTTCTCAAACCGTCGTATGTGTGTTTGTCTGTCTGTCCTGTGTCTCCCTGTGTTAGGGGCAATCGCATTGGACCTTTTGCCTGTCACTCTGCCTCAGGCCATTGAGATGGCTCCCTTGGCCCACCTGCCCCCGCACACCTCTCATTGGCCGGTGTGGTCTCACACACACACACACACACACACACACACACACACACACACACACACACACACACACACACATACACTCACTCACCCTCACACCGCGTGCTCCTCTCCAAGATGGCCTACCACACGATGTGCAGCAGCCCAGGTAAGACAGGTGCCTCACACCCCTCCCGCAGGCGTGCCGCCTCACACCTTACACCCTGCACCTTACACCCTGCGCCTCACACCCCTCCTGCCTCACACCTAAAACCCCTGCCGCAGAACACCCTTGCGCGTCCCGCCTCAACCGCCCAGGAACAAGCGGCGGAGCAGCCGGCTGGGGGAGCGCACCTTTACCTCGCGCCTCAGGCCAGGGCCACACATGGCGCATCCTGCTGCCGCCGCCTGCACACGCCTCCATTGGCCGGACGACCCATCAGGGGACCAAGCAGCCAGCGGGGGAGGGAAGCGACCAAGCCATCGGGGAACGGGGGGGGGGGGTTTGGAGAGGCCAGAGCCATCGGAGAACAAGCAGGGGGGGCGACCAGCCACCGAGCCAGCGGGGGAACGGACGCCCGGACGGGGGGGGGGGGCAAGCAGATACATAAATTATGACAATACATATGCCCCCTGCTCCCCCCTCCCCCTTCCCACCATCCTCCCCTTCCACTACCTTCCCCCACCCCCACCTTCACCCTCCACTCCCTCCCCCCCTCCACCCCCTCCACCTCCACCCCCCCTCCACCCCTCCACCTCCACCCCCCCTCCACCCCCCTTCCCCCCCTTTCCTCCCCCCCTTTCCCCCCCTTACTTCCCCCCCTTTCCCCTTCCCCCTTCCCCCCTCCCTTCCCTCCCCCCTTCCATCCCCCCTTCCCTCCCCTCCCCCCTTCCCCCCCTTCCATCCCCCCTTCCCTCCCCTCCCCCCTTCCCCCCCTCCATCTCCCCTCCCCTCCCCCCTTCCCCCCCTTCCATCCCCCCTTCCCTCCCCTCCCCCCTTCCCCCCTTCCATCCCCCCTTCCCTCCCCTCCCCCCTTCCCCCCCTCCATCTCCCCTCCCCTCCCCCCCTCCCCCCCTGTCCCTCTTCCCCCTCCTGTGGTCATGTTACACTATTATCAAACTGCTTCGTTTTAAAGGTGAATTATCAGATGGGCTTTGAAGATAGGGATAGAGGGGTCTTAGCAACTAGTAGTTAGTTGGAGGTAAGTTTCAGAGGTGACATGACAGAATTATTTTGCGAGGGTATATGTATGCTTTTGCTACAGTTTTAGAGTTGTACAGCACCTTTAAATTTATAGTTAATGTTATTCTCTACTATTTCAGTCACAATCCAGATCAAAAGATGTTTGTCTACATTCCCATGGATTTCTCCTCACTGTGTAAACATTTTATCATAGATGTTCCACGGATAACCAATATTATACGTTACAATTGTAACTGATGTTCTATCACATATTTGATATGATATGTTGAATCAATTTGGATTAAATTATAGTGCTAATCGAACATCTTTTTTTCCTGGTTAATTCTCTCTGAGTTCATAAGGCCATGATTGGCTTTAAATGTGACTACATATTTTATAAGCATAAATGTAATCTTATGGTTTTAAATTTTGTAATAGACATTAATTAATTGTAGTTGTTTGTGTACTGTAATATGAAAATTAACTCTGAATTGAGATGAAAAGTGATGAAAGTGGGAAGATTCACTAAGTGCCAATGAAGGATATTATAACGTTTCAATGTAAAGGGCAGTTAACAAACACCGGATGTGGGTTAGATACCCCAAATTGGAACTTAGAGAATCCTGGGCAAGGTTGTGTAAAAAAAGGTAGTGTACTATACCTGATTTCAAGAAGTTATACACAATCTTTATGCTGCACAAACACAAACCACTACAGTATTTCTTTAAAAACAAAATGATAACTATGTACAAATATTTTGGGACAATACAAGGAGCTTTCGAAAGAACTAGTCATCCCAAGGACAGTACAAATTGAAGCCCTCTTTATTTTACCTACGATTATATGGCCTACCACAGAGATGGGAGCCTATGGGTTACTGTTTAATTCTTATAGTGTGTGGTACATGTTGTTTGGGACTGTAGTGACTAGACACCACACATTGGTAATGAATTATTACAAGCTTTATATACTCATAAAGCTATAATTTGTGGTGTTACATATCTCATATGAATCAGTACGGTGACTCTTAATATCAGAATCACTCTATACACATATATACTTAAACTATAACAATAGTGCGAACACTGCAAACAATAATAACTTTTATCTCTGTCCGGCCTCCCAATCATGGGGTACTGGCCTGTAGATCCTGGTGTGCTAGCTCAATCGTTGGAGCTCATAAACTGTGTGTGTGTTGCAGGCCTGGTGCTTCACAAAGATCAAACTGTGATGGCAATATAACTGCAGTTTATATCCTGTGTGGGTTAGCTCACCCTCTCCAACCTGGTGTAATTCCTACATAGCTGGGCTTCCTAATCTCTTTCTATAGTAGCCTCTGTCTGTCTGCTTCCCTCTGCACTGTCATGTCCTGGTCTCTGCTGGGCCCTGCTGCATGCACTAGTCCATTGGGGCAACTCTGTCTCTCTCTCTCTTTCTCTATCTCTCTTTCTCTCTCGTTCTCTCTCTTTCTCTCTCTTTCTCTCTCTTTCTCTCTCTCTTTCTCTCTCTCTTTCTCTCTCATTCTCTCTCATTCTCTCTCTCTTTCTCTCTCATTCTCTCTCTCGTTCTCTCTCTCGGGTCCTGCATGGACTGTCTGTGCAGGATGGGCCTGCACACCCTCACTCCCTCAGCTCCCTTTTCAACTGTCCACCACTGTCATTCCACTGGCTAAGCACAATCACATGGTCCAGTGGAATGTAATTCTTAAAGGGGCAATGTCCTGTGCTGATAGCAGACACAGGGGGTTACATCAACAACACAAGTCCTCCCTTAAGGTTGGAGGAAAGGAGATTTCACCAGCAACAAAGGAAATGGTTCTTTACAGTAAGGGCAGTTACAATGTGGAATTCATTACCCATGGAGACTGTGATGGTAGATACAATACATATCTAATTTAAAAAAAAAAGGAAATGTTTACAGGGATATACCAAATAAGTAAACATGGAAAGGATGTTGATCCAGGGAGAGATCTCATTCTCAATATCAGGAAGGAATTTATTTTTCTCCTTATGAGACATCATTATATAATGTTACACTGGATTTTTTTGTTTGCCTTCCTCTGGTTCAAAATACAAATATAGGATAAGTATCTAAATTTAATGTATGTTGAACCTCATCTACTATGTAATTATGTAACTATAATGAAACTGCAATGTGTAAAATAAGTAGTAGTAAATAGTAATAGCAATAGTAAATAGCAATAATAAATAATATTAAGTAGTAGTTAATAAAAAAATGATGTTATATCCTCCCAGTACCATTACACTTCAACCACTGGAGAATTAATGTGTGACCAATTTCCTACTATTAACTAACGTGATTATAAATGGTGAGGATGTTCGTGATGGGAATGATCAATTGATCTATATTTTCAAATAGCCCAATTAAACCAGGTTTAATTAGCCCCATCCGGTCTCTTGAATGAAAAGGATTTATCTACACAGGGTGTTTAACTAAAAAAATTGTACTTGCAGTTATAAATATTGTCTTGTTCATGTGAGATGATGCATAGTTAAGAATAATGATGCTTGAGGCATTCTTTCTAACACCATTCAAAGGGGATTATTCATTAAACTGCGAAAGTGCTGAGTTAAGCACTATCAAACGTCAATTAATAACTCCTTATATCTGGTGCTGTTTATTTGCACACATTATACAACTTTAATAAATGCCCCACCCCCTCTTGCCTATAGTACAGTGCTTAACACTTGCACTATGGCACTGTTATAGGGTTTAAAAAATGAAATGGAAGAGTGTGATAATAGATTGACTGAAGTCCCTGCTTTTTTTCTTTGTAATGAATCAAACTAATTCTGCTGGAGACTAGCAATGCAGCTTAGAAGAAATAAGATCATTTCTACAGTAATTGTGGATAGCTTTGAACTGTGATCAAGAAGATCACTGTCCAATCAAAAGCTTTGTGGGTCCACAGGCAGTGAAGTGGAAAAGATGACTTTGGAGTGGGAAGATTAGAAACTGATGGATAACTCGATGTATTACTTTATTTTTTTCACCAATTCAACAGTTTCAGTGGTGTGTGTTGCCAGTAATTTCATTGGAAGCCAGCAGAGAAGCTTAAGATCTTTAGTTTAAAGATTAAGAAGCTTAAGATCAATTCCTGGGTTGCTAGTAGGGGGTGCTAATGGAATTTTGGTGATGTATTAAAGTTAAATAAAAGCATTGCACCTACGACCTACAAACGCAATGAAAGGGAATCTTCACACAATGAAGTAGAAAACCACAAAGGGAAGTAGAGAGGTAAAATACCCCAATGAATAATGACTATGGACTGTTCCACGCCATCCAAAATGATCAAGAATGTCTAGGTTTACAGAAATTAAGAAAATATTTATATAAACAAACATAAAAAAGGATCAAAAGGATCTTGACAAATGTGACTTCACCCACTCTACACTCTGCAATTACCTGTAGTAAGTTCAAATAAATTGGGGCAACAGAAACTACTGCTTCTAACCTGACTGTTGGTATGCCGTAGAAATTAGAGACTGTGAAAATGATGTTGATAAACTTAAACAAGTGTACTGAATGCATAAAGGAGGCATTCAGATGCACTTTTTCCTTCAGATACTAAGGTTAGCAACTCATGACCCAGTTGAGTGATGACATGTTAACCAAAGCCCCATTGTGCAATTTTAGCAACAGCTACATTAAGGCTCTGATCCACAACATGGTGTTACCTAAAGCAGGAACAGACGCTATTTTTCCTGAGGTTAATGCATATGCTCAAAGCTATATGCAGTGTATGCAGAAACAATGGCTGTGTTATACTGTAGCTCATAAGTTTACGTTTAACGTTGCATTATCTGCCAATATTATGATATTACGTATGTCTTAGAGTTACTTTTGATCCAGACCCTGAAATAAGTATTTAACTCAAGTTGAGAAAGAGAGGAGTGGGAACAAAGCTGTAAATACCACTATATTACTGTAGCTAACTCATGCCTAACTGTGTTACACTCATCCAGATCCTGTAAAAGCCCGATTTCTACAATCTACAGTATTTCCGCATCTGGATGTGAGTAACATCAAGTTTAGGTATGACCTAATTAATGTAACGTTTAAGTCCCTGTGCTAACCATAAAGCACTTGTCTAGATATGCACTGTTCTTGTAACACCTGCTATGCAAATAATGTATATGTAATTATCACTTACAGCCGTTATGGTTAACGCAATTCTCTTTATGGGAGAAAACATGACTAAACGCTGTGTTATTGTCCTCTGAAGGTTATGGTTAGGCTTAATTTGATGTTAAGTTAGGTTAATGTCCCATTAATTCACTTGAGGGAGTTTCATGGATCTGGGCCTAGGAGTATCATGAGTAGAGAAGTGTGAATGTATTGCAATTTGATTCATGAAAGGGTTTGCATGCTCGCAAAATGTTTTTAAGAACGTTTACACCCCTGTAGATTTGCTGTGTAGATCTCCCGTTTTATCCATTTCAGTGCGCTTAATATGCTTACTGTTTGGGCAAGAAAGTAAGAGAAAGACAGAGGCCATGGGAGAATTTTCACAAATGTTATCAATATTACAACATTTCCACAAGCAGCAAAAATACAACATTCCCCAGGTTTGCAAACTTGCACAAAAACTTTGAACATAGTCAGGAGAACCTTTTTTTTTTTTTTAAGCGGAACAGTAGTAGCAAACAAAGATGTGTAAATGTGTTCTGATTCACTTTGTGAAAAAAGGAAAATATCGGAGTGCGTATGACTTCTGCCAAAGCAACTTGTCAAATAATGAGTTAATAAAAAGTGACTGTTATGCTAATATAGCCCAATTACATACATATAAATCACTGAAAAAATACACAAATAGAGGAATGTAGCTGTATAAGGTCAACAAAAGCACACACAGATAAAATAGTGTGCCTATCAAATGATATAGTATAGAGTATTTCATATAACAAAAATATGCACAGTAGGTATATATAACAACATAAAGCAAAACTGTATACCAAAAGCTAACAAACAATATCAAACGAACTAAACACAACAAAGATGTGATGAGATCCAACATATTGTACTTTACACAAAATATAATTTGGCAAAGTTACCATTTCATCTGTGTGCACATCATTTGACACTCAATGGGACATCACAGGCCTTATATAATGCCTGTCCCATCTCATTTGGTGCAAAGAAGCTGATGGGACAACATACGTCCCATTGGATTACAAAGAAAGAAGGAAATAAAAGAATGAAGAACTTACCAGAGACATCTCTTCAATCAACATATGATCACAGACTTCTTCGCATCGGGTGTTTGAGGATCATTGCATCGAGGGTCAAGACTTGGTGCTCACGTAAGACGGGGGTGAAGACATCAAAGGTAAGAAACACATGGATTGTATGTTATTTAATGGTGTCATTTTTTTTGGTTGCCCCTTGACTGCCAGTGTGTTTATCTATGCCCCTTTCAGGGTATAGATAAACACAGTGACAAGCAATGCTTTTTTTGGCAAACGTTTTTTTATTTCATTGCTATGTATTGTATTTTTTGTTAGGTGTTTTTTTTAGGTTGCCTATTGACTAGCAATATGCTTATCTATGCCCCATTCAGGGTATAGATATGCACCGTGAAAAGCAATGCATTTTTTCCCCAAATGCTTGTGTTTATTTATTTTTGGTGCTTCTTTTTTTAGGTTGCCCATTGACTGCCATAGTGGAAAACCATGCTTATATTATGGGCATGGTTTACCACTGTGCCAATCAATTGGTGTATAGTCAAATGCTTGTTTTATTTAAATGTAATGTGTTTTATTTTGTGGCTATTTTTGAAGTGAAACTTCTTTGCTGGCACTTACAGGGTTTTCATGGGAAAAAAATCCTTACCTTGTAACGAAAATCCGTAACGCGGGTGATGTCATGCTCTAATGGGCCCGTGCCCACTGCGCGTGCTAGTCGCGTTTCAGCATGCACACAAAACCTCCATTTCAGGCCGCACTGAGGTTAAAAACACTGCCGGGTCTTGCCGCACATGCGCAGTGGTGACCGGACTCTGGCGCACATGCACAGTGGTGACGGACTCTGGTGTACATGCACAGTGGCAGCCAGACTTTCCACACATGCGCAGAGGCGGATGGAGTCTGGCGCACATGCGCAGTGCAGTGGTGGCTGGAGTCTGGCGCACATGCGCAGTGGCGACCAAACTCGGCTCTTGGAGACAGAGGCACGTGGAGGCAGACACACACACACAGAGGCAGACACACACACACACACACAGGCAGGCAATGACTCATACACACACACACACACACGCACACGCACACACACACAGAGGCAGGCAGCCACGCACACATACACACATACAGTGCCGGGCCCACACACACATACACATACACAGAGGAAGACACACATAGATGCAGACACACAGACACACACACACATACACAGAGGCAGACATACACACACACAGAGGGAGACACACACACACACACACACACACACACACACACACACACACACACACACACACACACACACACACACACACACACACACACACACACACAGACACACACACACACACACAGACACACACACACACACACACACACACACACACGCAGACACACACACAGAGGCACCAGAGATGCACACACATACACAGATACACACGCACACACACACACAGAGATGCACGCACGCGTGAACATGCACACACGCATGCGCGTTCTACTGTAAGTCAAAAGTCTTTGCGTTTCCCACTCATTGTGTTTTGAATTTTAATAAAAAATATCACCATCACAAATACAATATCTGTGACAAAACAGTGACCAAAGACTAAGAAGTGTCACTTAAAAAATGTGAGTGCTCATCACACAACTTTATTTTTAGCTTGCCCATTCATTGTCAGTGTGGCAATCCATGCCCATATTGCAGGCATGGTTTACTGCTGTGACAATCAATATGTAGCGGGCGGGAAGGGTGGTTGGACCTTCAGGGTGGGTAGCGGGGGAGGGACGTTACCCCCTTAATTACTATTGCGGTTACTAACTGCAAAGGGGATTAAGAGGTTAATGGCCATTATTTGTATTTTTTATTGTAATATTGTTGTCTACAGAGGATGAAGAGGACAGGGAGGAGGACGAGGACAGCCTGCATCCTGGCAGGGGTAAGTAGAACTTTAATTTACTTTATGCTGGCTTGTTTTATTTTTAATGGGCAAATGCGCTATTATCCATATCATATAATAGTAATTTTGCTTATTACTGTACTGTATGTGTTGGAAGGGGTTTTTTTGGGGGTGCAGGGGGTGGGTGGGTGTTCTGTTTATTGGTAGGTAGTATTTATTTTAATGTATATTGGGGGTGAAGGGGGGAGTGAAGGGGGTACTTGGCCCAGGATGGGTGGTTAGGCCTCTCGGGCAAGTAGCGGGAAGGGCTAACCCCATTCATTGCCATAATGGTTAATACCGCTATGGTAATGAAGAGTTAACTCCTCTCGCAACCTTCCTTGTAGACCTAACCACCAAGCATGGGCCAAGTACCCCCTTCACCCACCCCTTGTACCCCCAATAAACCAGATACGGTGCCGTAACCCCTTCATTGCCTTAGCGGCTAGCCGCTATGGTAATTAAACTGCATTAATGTGATTTTTAATAATAGACTATGGAATCAGGGGGTCTCCTGAGCAGAACCGCATTAATTTCAGCCTCAGGGACCCCCTGCTTCCCGAGTTACAGGCTCCAGTATGGGTAGCCGGTATCTCCTGGCAGTATTTAAATCCCCTGGTCACGTGGGCCGTGACTTACAGGATTTAAACATTGCGGGATAGTGGCTACCCATACTGGGGCCTGTAACCCAACAAGCAGGAGGACCCCGTGGCTGAAATTAATGCAGTTCAGCTCAGGAGACCCCCTGGCTAGCCGCTACGGAAATGAAGTTTTTTTTTTAATAATAGAGTACAGAAGCAGGGGGTCTCTTGAGCTGAACCGTGTAAATTTCAGCCTCGGGGACCCCCTGCTTCCCGAGATACAGGCCCCAGTATGGGGTGCCAGTATCCCCCTAATGTTTAAATCTCCCGGTTATGTGACTGGGAGATTTAAATGCACAGGAGATATCGGCACCCCATACCGGGGCCTGTAACTCGGGAAGCAGGGGTTCCCTGAGGCTCAAATCAGTTCAGCTCAGGAGACCCCCTGCTTCCATACTCTATTATTAAAATTAACATTAAGCTGCACGATTGCCTGTAAGAGCTGTGCACGGAGATGCAGCTCCCTCTGAGCAGCTCTTCCAGGATGCAATTTAAGCAAATAGTTTCAGTGTGATAAGACTTAGGAGAAGAAAAAAAAACCACAAGTAGTGTGATCTTGCATTTTTTTACTGAACGTTATTTTTTTTTTTGCTTTTTCTGAGTGAATACCGTTTTGACACTCATTTTTTTTATAGTGCGGTATTATAATGCAAAGTCGCTCGCCAATGCACTGAATTTATCGAAATTTAATGAATAGGCCTTTAAGTATAATGGGAGCCCTGTATTGTGTTCCAAATTGTCTGTCTTGCTAAACTTATGCTAAAAGTATCATGTGTATTAGATCATCAATGTGACTAATTATGAATATGCTCTCTTTGCAACATTGCATCAATTCCTAAAGTAATGGGATGATTATGGGAGAAGTACTACTTGAAGTATGGATGCCAAGATGCATCAGTTTTGTGTACTATCTTGGATGAATAATTACCTCTGTTGTACATTAAGTAATCTGATCATCCTAAAGAACTTGATACCCCACTCTGAATTAGCAGGACAAGCCTTCAAACAGCAAGGTGTGAGCTTTGATCAATTCTAATCAATATAATAAAGAACAATGTATGGTCATTCCGATGTTAGCTGGATGCTATAGAATATTTTATTCTCTGTTCTCCACTGTGGCCATACTGTTATGCAGGATAAATTGTGCATGTTTCAAATAAAATCACCCCCCCTCCCCAGTCACCAGCTACGTACAGTATTCTGTATTTTTTCTTTTTCCTTCCAGCTACCATTTTATATCTGCCCTTATTCTCCACTTTCTACAGTATATATTATATACAGTACGTGCATTATTTGTATTAGACGTGTGTATTACCTATTATTTATAATAATTAATTATAGTTTACAGGTACGGTTAGTTATAGTTTATTCGTTTTGTGTGCCTATCAATAGTGTTAAACAGTCATGGCCTTCAATTCCCTAATCCTGCAGCCAATTTTTTTTTCACAGGTGATGAAGCACTACAGGAAGGGGGGGGGGAGAAAGTCCAAGTTTATTGTATTGTTTGCATAATAACAGTCAATATTTTGTCCTAATCCACCCCCTCTCTCAATGACTAAAGAAATCCAGGCTCGTTTACGCCGAGTGATGTGACTCAGCTAAACCCCATGGCCGGGGGAGGTGTGGAGATCAAGTACCTTGAGAAAGCGCTAGCCCCGAGCGTGAAACGTACTTCGGGATGACGTCATCGCGTTGACGTCGTGGAGGTATAATGGGTGAGTGGTGTAGTGGAGAGCGGGCTGTTTTGGTTTGTGGTGCGGTTTCTATTTGGTTTGCTACATGTGACTGCTCATCTGAGTGCTTCCAACGTGCAATCTGCGGTTTGGATGCTCGGTTGTAGCGTCCGTTTGCATATTATTGTACATATTATTTACCTACTACGATCACTGATACCATTAGACTGCATATACAGACACCCGCACCCCACCCAGATAGAGGAGGCTCTATTAAGAGTTTGGTTGATACTCATGTGGTAACTGGGTGTATTTACCTGCCCTGTGATATATCTATATAGATTTATATACTGATACTCCACATTAGATCTAATTACCTATCAAGGGAATATATCCCCCTTCTTGGTGTCACCCATATATTGTGTTTTAATTGTTTTAAAATTAGAATTAGAGCATTTATTACCATGTACGCGTCGTTATTTTGTTTATCATTAAAATTTTATTGTTTTGGCCAATATAGGCTTTATTGGTAACTGTCCTCCCACAGTGCTGGGAGCGGTTACTTACATGTACCTCTGGCAGCTTATATTCAACATTTGTTGGGGGGTAATTGAACCCCTATTATATTTATCAGCCTTGCTGTGCAGTCAATAGGGATCTTGCAGGACACTCCCTTGTCTCCTTATGTGTTTATGTCTGTCATCACTATTCCTATGCACCGGCTGTATTTATTTATGATTTCATTAGGATTAACTATATATTGGTGAGCGGTATCTCACAGGTTATATATTGTACTGTAGAATGCCTTTTTCCTTGGCTTTTGGAGGATGAGCGGTGGGGAAAGGTGCAATGAAGTTAAGCCATGAATGGCTAAAGCTGTGATGAGCGTGCAGCAGGATTACAGTACAATGAAAATCATTTGAACTATTTTAAAATGTAATAAAAGTTAAAACTCCCTTGAGAACATGTTTCTGTGTTTGTGATATTTCCATAAACAGTATGAAAAGCCGACCAAGGCTACTCAAATTTGAAGGTTTTAAATAGTATTCCCCCCCCTTAAAAAAAAGTGTATGCCACCTACTAAAGAAATAAAAAGGAAGTGATTTTATGAATGTAAAAATTGATAAAATATTTAAAAAAATACATCACATTATGTTTTCTTAAAATCACTCATTTATTAAGCCCTTGTCGAGAAAAAAAAAAAAAAAAGATATGCCTTTTTTTTTGACTTGCAATTAACATTGGCAGTGAAGTCATTCTTCAGAAATCACAATGCAGGACTTATCACCCCTGCGCAAGCATGTAAAAATGGCAAAGACATTTCTCAGCCAAGAATCAAATGCTCAAATAGAACGTGTCTTTTTTGTTTTTTTTACACTCGTCCCATGGCCAGGCAGGGGGAGGTGTGGAGAACACGTCCAATGCTTTTTCCTTGGCTTTGGGAGGGTGGGGGGTGTGGAAAGGTGCAATGAAGTTAAGCCGTCTTTGGCTAAAGCTGTGATGAATGCGCAGCAGGATAACAGTAGAATGAAAATCATTTCAACTGTTTTATAATGTAATAAAAGTTAAAACTCCATTGAGAACATGTTTCTGTGTGTGTTATATTTCCATAAACAGTATGAAAAGCAGACCAAGCCTACTCAAATGTGAAGGTTTTGAATAGTATTCCCCCTCCTTAAAAAAATGTATGCCACTTCCTAAAGAATAAAAAGGAAGTGATTTTCTAAATGTAAAAATTGATAAAATATTTAAAAAATGCATCACATTATGTTTTCTTAAAATCACTCATTTATTAAGCCCTTGTCGAGAAATAAAGAAAAAGAAAAAAAAAGTTATGCCTTTTTTATGTGTTTTTCATTAACCAGGAACTGGAAAACTGTAAAAGCAAAAAACATCTCGTTGTGAAATTTTAGTACAGGCTATGACATGTGCAGTAATTGAATCGATCACACACTGTACAGTATTACAGTGCATACTGTAGTGTGTTGTCAAACGTATTAGTGTGGCAAAGTTTTAAAAGCATGAAGCTGGTAATACTGACAGACTGTATAAAAGTAAAAAAGGCAAAGTTTAAAAAAAAGCAAAATTAGAGTTCCATCGAACTTCATCCTTATCTTTTGCTTTTCGATTTCAAAGTTTCTTTTCTGGAAAAAAAACAGTACAGTAGTTGACGGTTCAAGAAGATTTTATTGTAGACTTGTTCGACTGTAGTACAGTATCTAAAATATGCAACAATTCATTATGTGCAGTAGTAATTGTTTAATTCTTCTGTTCATTTATGTTTTGCAGGTTTAGTGTTGGGACGAAGCCAACGCCATGTTTGTGCAAGAAACCCATTCATCAATACCGCCAGGTAATATACTGTCTTTTAATTCATGCATGCACTGTATTTTGTTCTCTAAAAGAAACAATCTTTCAATTGCAGAACAGTATGTAACATTTGAACATGTCTCAGATACAGCATCAATGACACGCAAATGCATTTCAACAATATTATACTGTGACACGCATGCGCTGGAATTCAATGACATGCATATGCGTTTCAACCAGGTTCCATAGTGACACGCATGTGCAGAAATTCAATGAGAAACATATGCGTTTCAACCAGGTTCCATAGTGACACGCATGTGCAGAAATTCAATGAGAAACATATGCGTTTCAACCAGGTTCCATGGTGACACGCATGGGCAGAAATTTAATGACACCCATATGCGTTTCAACCCGCACATGCGACACGCATGTGTAGCATACTACTGTATGTGCGATTATTAATATTCAATATTTTCTCTTTACAGGACAAGACATTCCAGAGACAGCCAGGTCGAAGAAGATGAAGATGAATAAAGAACAACATTGGAACAAAAGCAAAGACATTTGTATTATTGCATTATTCATTTAAAGTTTATAAAAAAAAAATATTTCTTTATATAAACTATACTTTTTGGTCTTCTCAAGTTTTTACATTTTTTATTTTATTTCATTACCGTTATATACAATTCAATATTGAATATCCCCACCTCAGCCTCGTGATCCCGTCCTGTTTGGGGTGATCACTCATTACATATATAACAAGAAGCGTCTTGCTGATGCTTTCTTAAGTTTCATCCAGAGTCTGAAATATGGGTTTTGCTGAGAGAGCTCAACCCATATCTCAGCTAAATCCATATTTCAGACTCTGGGTGGAGCTAGCACTACCTCAGGACATTTCACTTCAAAAGCAAGTACAATTTGGGCATTTTGGCAGTTAAACCATTCGGTTTCACTTTTTATAGATGTGATTTAAACCAAGTGATGTGCAATAGAGTATAGGGTTTTTTCCTCACGTATCATTACGCAACTTCGGAACATGCCAAATTGCACTCTTTGCTGTGTTAAAGTGAAAAGAAACGGCGCTAGTACTAATAGTGATCACTAAAGTATACAGTGAATAAACTTAATAATCAAGTGATTTCAAAATGGTGATTAATAAACGTGACAAAAATGTGACATAAATATAATAAATTGAATTAAGACCCCCTGCTCAAACCAAGCTGGCAGGGACTGGTTTCTCTGGTCCCCCAATGGTACAGTTTCGTTCGCAATCCAGGGGGAGCATATAAGGGAAATAAAACAAAGAACAATCTAAGTGTAGACAATAAAGCAATTGTGAATTCACTCTGTGATATATCTTGGCTCATATGCACAGCCTACTCACAAGATTCTAGTATTAAACGGGCAACAGGGAGCAGTATATGGACGAGAAGAAGAGCTCCTGATTCAGAGCAGATGAAGACCTCCCGTCTCAGCAACACAGTGGTGCATGAAAAAAGAAGAAGTATCCATAGTGCAGACCAATCATAAAAAACGTAATTTAATAGGACTTAAAAAATGCAAACTTACAATAAAAACAATCAAATATTGCATATATCACAACAGTGTGATAGAAGAGAGTCGCTGTGGACACTTGGCTCTCCCCCCTCCTCTGGTCTGCAATCGATTCATGAGGCGCCTCTGTAGCAGCTCACTGCTTCGTGGTCTCTCAGAGGCGTTGCGTCACGTCACATCCAGTTGTTCGCGAGACGTCCCTTCCGGTTTCGGATTTGGGGTCCGCAATCTCTGTCACTGCTTCTCTCCTCCTGTGGGCGGCTACTACTCAGAGTGCATATGAGCCAAGATATATCACAGAGTGAATTCACAATTGCTTTATTGTCTACACTTAGATTGCTCTTTGTTTTATTTCCCTTATATGCTCCCCCTGGATTGCGAACAAAATTGCACTCTTTGGCAATGACGACTTCGATGCTACTAGAATACAGTATGCCCCCTAGAGTTTATTCAGGTTAAAATAAATATGTTATCGGACTCTACCTTTAATTGCAGAGGGACCTTTTACCTTTTTCCATGATCATGTGCACGTGAGACAGGATACAACGAATAAGATTGTAGTGAATCTGGGGATGTTTTTATTTGTTAAATGATTCAATACAATATCAGGTTCTAGGGATGCCAGAACAGTTCATAAAGTTGGATGAAGAAGTTCAAAGGTTTTTAGTCTTATTATTTTCTTTTGTCTCAGGTTTTCAACCAAGGGAATTGCTCAATTACATATGGAGGTATTGATTCAGAGTTCAAGGTCATCTGATTTCCCCTTTAGTTAAGTTCCTGACGGATAACTTCTCTGACAAACAACCTGCTCCCTTTTCCTGATCTGTCACGATATGATAATTAACTATTTGTTACAGAGCCAAATGGAGATTTAATACCAGAGCTAAACTGATTTAAAATCTACAAGTAAATTGTCACTTAAAATACTCTGTTTACATGGGCATTTACTTAATTACCAGCATACAGTAACATTGTCATTTGGGTGTCTCTTTCTGAAATCGATAATGCTGATGTGGGGTAACTGCTCAACATGCCAATCTTCTTACAAACAATTTCTTTTCAGTTTTTGCTATCTGCCATGCTGGATTAAAATGGGAATAACAAATCATCCACTTGATGACATCTTCTTGACACCTAGCATAACATTTCACAGTTTGATATGAAATGATTTATGAGAACTCCAAAGTGCTCACTGAAGTGCATTCCAAAGGCTCCAAAATATAAAGATTTTTAAAGATTTTCTATAATGAAGTAATACATTTGGTGGAATTTGGTCCAAAGCCACTGAAATGAGGGGAATTCAATTGGTTATACTGTAGTTTTCACATACAGTTTCATTTTTTTAATTAATTCAGTTTGTAGATCATTGCCAACAGTCAAACTTTATTTTCATTAAACACTTTGTAATGTATAATATAGTAATGCTTGATCCAGATAGCAAAGCAGTTGGAGCATTATGTCATCAAGCATATTTATCTTCCCAATTACTTTATTTAAGAGTTTCCTTCTAGCATTCATTCGGGAAGACTGTAAAACTGATTTATATCATAGATGATACAGAGAATTACAGAGAGTATAACTTTCTTTGATATACAGTATTATAGTATGTTCTGGTATACGAAGCGATGGCCCAAGACCAAATACAATGAGCTTATGTAAATAATTTTCCTCTCATAGTCTTAGTTCTGGATTAAGTTTTATTTGTGGTATACAATGATTAGATTGCATTGTTCTGTGTATGGAACTCATTGGAGCTTCTTTATAGAGTAGTTAATAAGCTTCAGAATATACAGTAATAGCCCATATTTACCAAGTAGTGCTGTGCACAAGACACTGTCAGGCACAAGAAAGTCATAGTGTGACCCATTCGCTTGAATGGGGTGTTAGGTGCCTTCACGTGCCAGCAGCTTTTTTACAGACAAACACTACTTAGTAAATATCATCGTTTTGAAGGTAAGCGTCATTAACTACATTCTTTGCGTACTGAGGAAAAGGCGATTAAATGTTCTTTTTGACATTATTTCTGAATCATACTTAATGAGTTTTGGTAACTCTGAACTATGACTAAATAGGCACTTAATTAGTTTTTCAACAGAAATATCAAAATATTCCAAGTTACTGTAGGAAGTGCATAACTGCCTAAGGAAAGGAAAGTCAGCAGTGAGGATTTGCGAATACTAATTAACATATTGGTTCATCAATTTGTATGTTGTGCTATGTTTATGAGAAAGTGCTACTTCATAAGACACCTTCTAGCGTGGCTTAGTAGATATGGCCTTTATGACCAATTCAAGTGAATGGGCTGTAAGAAGTCTTATGGAGTAGCACCCACTCAGTAAATATTGCCCATTTCCTTGAATAGTGCTGTAAGGGCCGCGTTCCCTAAACGTAAAGCGCGATATCGCCTGTTTTGCTATTCACTAAACTTCAATAACGGCGCAGTATCGTGCCCTAAAGGCAAACCTATACATTTGCACGCCCCAGGCGAGTGGATTTAACATCGTGGCGAGCGCCTCTTTGCCCAAGCAGCAAACGTTTGGTACTAGGTGGCGAGTAGATTTTGTTGTCCGGCGAGTAGATTTTTTGGTGATTTGTCGACCACTGTATATATATCTATATATATAGATATATATATAGATATATATAGATATCTTTTGAATAAAATGGTCTTTTAGTTTAACCCTTTGGGGGTTCAATATGTGCTTATTAGGGTTCTGTATGTTTTGCAATTCTATTCAGCTGGTCCTGGCTGATTTGGAGGGTGGCTCCTCCTTCCCAGTTTTGAAGCTCACTCCCTCCCACTTGTAAATGGTTAAAATCTCACTCCACTTCACCTCCACACTCATGGGAACCTGCATACAGTTCTATTGTGACAAATCTAATACAGAGTGCTTTTCCTGGTAATGTCCCGGTTAATAAGAGCTTCAATCAGACGTAGAACTATGCAACTAATTTTGACAGATTTATTATAAATCCTTCTTCCTGGTAATGTACAGGTTATTAAGAATATATGTTAGTGTTAGGACCCTTGAGATGTGGTCTGCCTTGGAGGGGCTCAAGGGCTTACAACACTTTGGCCAAAGTGTTAAACTAAAAGACCATTTTATTCAAAATATATATTTATATATATATATATAGGCTCTGTACCGTGTATCTGTGTTAATGGATGTAGCACTGAGCTCTGTCTGTGTTTCATGTTCTGTCTCTGGTTTTAAAGATGCATAAAAGCATTTTCTTTTATTTTTACTGCATACTGTAGGATTGATACTGACACCCCATACCGAGGCCTATATCTTGGGAGTGCAGTTCAGCTCAGGAGACCCCCTGCTCCCGTCTGCTCCCGTCTGCTCCCGTACACTATTAGTAAAAATCACATTAAAGCAGCTTAATTACCTTAGCACAGTGATTCTCAACCTTTTTTGTTTGGAGGAACCCTTGAAGTATTTCGAAAAATCTCGGGGAACCCATATCTGGCATATTAAGTTTGACAGCGGTCAGTCACAAAATTTTACACCTCACGAGCCACCTCTATTTCCCACCCTTTATCCATGTATTTCTCTCCCATCAATCTCACTAACTCTCCCCCCTCCCGCCTCGCATGTATTTATCCCTTGCGTCTCACTCTTACTCCATCTTTTCCTCACTCACTCCTTCTCGCCCCCTCTTTTCTCTCATTCTTCCCTACCTTCCGTCAATTACCCCACTCTCACTCAAACCACCCTACAAAATACATACCAAAAAACCCCACTCTCAAGGGGGGAGGGGGGTCTGTGGTCCGTAGGAGGAACCACTGAGACTGCGGAACCCTGGTTGGGAATCACTGCCTTAGCAGCTAGCGTGGGAGCAGGGGGTCTCCTGAGTGGAATCGCATTAATTTCAGCCTCTGGGACTCCCTACTTCCCAAGTTACAGGCCCTGTTATGGGGTGCCGGAATCTCCTGCAGTTTTTAATCCCCCAGTCACGTGACGCGGAGGATTTAAAAATGGCGGGGATACAAGCACCCCATACCGGGGCCTGTATCTCGGGAAGCAGGGGGTCCCGAGGCTCAAAACAATACAGTTCAGCTCAGGAGACCCCTTGCTCATGTACACCAGTATCAAAATTCATATTTAAACTGCATGATCTCCTGTAAGAGCTGTGCATGGAGACGCAGCGTGTATGTGCACCTCTTCCAGGCTGCAGTTTCAACAAACACTTATAGCTCAGTAACATGTAGGGAATTTTTTTTTTCAATCTTGCAATTTTTTACCAACCTTTAAAAAAATGCTGTTAATTCTTTGTGAATACCGTTTTAACACAGATGTTTTATAGCGCGATAAAACACTGCAATGTCGATCGGCAATGCACTGATTTTAATCGAGGTTTAGTGAATAGGCCCCTAATTGTCTTTGGGAATGGAAGGTGTCTTATGGAGTAGCACTTAGTAAACTTTTATCTTTAAGGTAACTGTTTATATGAAATAAATATTCCCATTATTCACCAAAAGCTATAGGACCCCAGAAATATCAATACACTTGAGACCTTTTCTCTACAAAACAACTGCTTAAATATCTACTGTATGTCAGAGTTTAGGCTTGAAATTGTTTTGTCATTTAGATGAAAAACATAGCTTGGTCCTTGCCACAAAATGACTGTTTTATGGCTTTTTAAAAAAAATCAATAGCTGCTTACAGTTGATTTTGTTTTACTGTCTGACAACTATGAAGAAAAACCTTATTATAACATATACTACGTTTGGCTTAATTTCATAGAAAATTGATACAGTACTTCACTTTGCTCAGTCTATTGTAACATGTAGTTCTTTACCATTTGTAAATCCAGAATAAAGAAAGACTAATTTCAAGTCTGTTTACACACACAACAATCGTTACACATCTTGATTTGTGTATGCCATACAGATGGTAATTATAGTCTCTAACATTGAAACTTCTAAAATATTTATTTAGGTTGTGGTAAATAAGTGATAGAAGTAGCTTAATAAGAAGCCGTTGGATAGTGAATGAAAACCATCCAACATTTATGTAGCCCTTATTTATTTCCCTAGTTATATATGTGTAGGTAGATACTGTACTAGAGTGGGGCTACGAGTGCACCTCCAATGTGAATCAAACAGATTATTCAGCTGGCAAGGAGCCTAGGTGAGATCAGACAACACAGAGGGACACATATACTTTGTATAAGAATACTTCATGTATGCAAGACACATGTAACCCTCCCTGCCCAGCTGTAATAGAGTTTACAATGTGCTGTGGGCTACTCCGGGTGCATTACCTTCATCCAGGGTGATAGTCTGCTCAGGCTGGGCATATATGCAGATGGTACAGATGGGTGCCAGGAGTTTTGTGGTTTAGAAACCGTTTTTATTTACATCTTACACATTACAACACTTCCTCTGCGGCATCACTGTGTTCTTGAGGAGTCACAATGCTTTTGGTACTGTATGTTTCACCAACCTAGTGGCTTCTTCAGGGTATCAAACGTGGTGAAACATGCGTGTGAGTTATTCAGTAGTCAGACATCACTACTGATGGTTGCATTTGTGAGAGGTCTGAGTGCAGGAGATGTCAGACAGCATTTTCTCCCTGAACTCCCTGGGAAACACCTGATGTAGCAATCTTGTTCTAGGACCAGATCGAATGTTATGAGGCTCCCTGTACTTCACTGAGGGTGTATTTATTTCTGCATTGATTGAGTGGCATATTTTACAGAGTGACTAATCAGGCTGTACCAGCAACATTTATGTGGTTTTGACTATTCCAATTGTAGCCCCCTGTAAACAGCTCAGGCTATACCTACCTTCCTTCTACTGCGGTAAGTCCTGTTAAGATCAGGCGCCAGTACTCATTATGGGTTTCCCCCTTCATTGCCCTAACCTGAATAGTAGACGCAGGCCTGGACTCTGCTGCAGGCGTGAGCAAGAGGGGAGGTTCTGCTGACACCAGGAGGGGAGGGGCTAGCTCTATATTTAGCAGCCCACTCCGGCGAGTGAGGAGTTGTTCTTCGTCATTGCTGTGTGCTGTGTTCCTCTCTTATTGATGGTTCTTCAATAGAGAGAGTAGCGTAAGAAGAGTTCGAGTGAGCAGTGATATAAAGAGTCTAGAGCTGCTGAGTAGTAAGCTGTGAGCCACGAATCCTGCGGAACGGTCCGAGGAGTATCAGGAGGCTACGGGCTCACCGGCGCAAATGCCGGTTGAGAGCGAGAGGAACCAAACCGATCAGCGTCTATAAGTAGAGCTGATAGAATTATAGACTGGTGGACCAATGCCCTCATCCCGCTGCCAGGGGTGATGGGGAGAGAATTCAAGACCCACCTCGAACCTAACCTCGGGGGTGGGCCATGGGGTATTGCAGCCCTAGCTCAGACCATCCTGTCAGCAGAGTGACTTGGAGGGAAGGAGAGGAGGAAGTCATGGGAGTTGAGCGGGTTGTACCTCGCACCGGCGATTGTATTGTGACTGCTAGAAGCCTTATCGTTGGGATATCGTTGCTCTGTCAAATAAAGAGACTGTTCTGCACCCGTAAAGACTGTGTGTGATTTGGAGAGTATAACCCTGGGACCTGAGGGGTTCTTCTATACCGGTCCTGTCCCATTACCCTGGGAGTATAGAAGATGGAGGCGCTGCACTACAAAGAGATCATGGAGGCTATCACCCCAGAAGCCCGGTCCTTGCTCCCCCACAACATCGCGGGAAGCTCAGGCCCTCCTGTTCCTCACAGGTACGCACCACACCGCATGTAACCAGCCCCCATGCACCCCTCACACTCCCGTAGAGACTGGGGGGGTGGGGGGGAAACAGGGTTACACAATATTATGATTAGGGGGGGTTCTGACCAAGTTATTTTATTGCTTATTAGCTTCCTGGGCATTTATTGGTTTACCATATCACCACTGATATCAGTGGACACTTTTGCGTAGGGTATTACACTCTCTGATAGTTTACAACGGGATTTTACTGATTGACAATACAACTTCACAATGACACAAGTATCTTAAAGTTGAGTGTTAAGCAAGTTACTTTATTGCCATTCATCATACTGAGCAGACTCTGCCTCCTATTAAGCCAGCAGTGCGCAAAGTAGGGGGCGCACCCCCCAGGGGGGTGGGAGATTTTTCTGGGGGGGGGGCACAACGTTGCAGGGGCCCCACGCTCTTCCCCCAAGGCATTTAAATTAAATGCCGTGGGAACGCTATATAAATTAAGATATTTAGAATAAATGAGTTCTTCAGTATTCGGTGATACCTTTTTTATTTGGACTAACAATTTATGTCATAGGACAAGCTTTCGAGAGTTTTCCTCAGGTCAGCAATACTGATATACAAAGCTTTCTATGCCTTAGACAAGGCCTGCACAACATACGGCCCCCTGGCCTCTCTGTGCGGCCCGCAATGACTCCGGCCGGGCGCCAGTTAATTAAATAAATAAAAAAAAAACGATTAAAAAATGGCGGCGATTCCCCGCGGCCCCGGCACGCATGCGCAGGGCCCGCTCCCCCCCTGCTCCCTCCCCCCCTCTCCCAACGGGCCCGCTCCCCCCCCTGCTCCCAACGTGGGACGGAGGGGGAAGTAAAAAGCAAGCTCCTCTGCGGCCTGCTTCCCACTGCTTCCCTCCGCGGCCAGCTTCCCGTGTCCCCCCGAGCTCTCCTCCCGTGCCCCCCCTCCCCCATGAGCTTAACCTCCCGTGCCCTCCTCCCCCCAGCCCGCACCCCAAAGCCCACCTCCCGTCCCGGGCAGCTGCCGCAGGATATCGGGGGCAGGAGGGGAAAGCGTCCGGTGGCAAGCTGCACCCCCCCGGTCAAGGTAAGTCACTGTCACCCACCCAGTCACTGTCACCCACTCACTGTCACCCACCCAGTCACTGTCACCCGAGTCACTGTCACCCACCCACCTAGTCACTGTCACCCACCCTGTCACTGTCACCCTGTCACCCAGTCACTGTCACCCACCCAGTCACTGTCAAGTCACTGTCACCCTGTCACTGTCACCCAGTCACCCTGTCACCCAGTCACTGTCACCCACCCAGTCACTGTCACCCAGTCACTCTCTCCCACTCAGTCACTGTCACCCTGTCACTGTCACCCACCAACCCACCCACCCAGTCACTGTCACCCAGTCACTGTCACCTTGTCACCCTGTCACCCAGTCACTCTCACCCACCCAATCACTGTCACCCACCCACCCAGTAAGTTACCCTGTTACCCAGTCACTGTCACCCTGGCACCCAGTAACTGTCACCCAGGCACCCAGTCACTGTCACCCTGTCACCATGTCACTCTCTCCCACTCAGTCACTGTCACCCAGTCACTGTCACCCAGTCACTCTCTCCCACTCAGTCACTGTCACCCAGTCACTGTCACCCAGTCACTATCACCCAGTTACTGACTCCCAGTCACTGTCTCCCAGTCACTGTCTCCCAGTCACTGTCTCCCACCCAGTCACTGTCACCCTGTCACCCAGTCACTCTCTCCCACCCAGTCACTGTCACCCACCCAGTCACTGTAACCCAGTCACTCTCTCCCACTCAGTCACTGTCACCCACTCAGTCACTGTCACCCAGTCTCTGTCACCCACCCAAGTCACTGTCACCCTGTCACCCAGTCACTGTCACCCTGTCACCCAGTCACTCTCACCCACCCTGTCACTGTCACCCACCCAGTCACTGTAACCCATCCAGTCACTGTAACCCACTCAGTCACTGTCACCCTGTCACCCAGTCACTATCACCCTGTCACCCAGTCACTGTCACCCACCCAGTCACTGTCACCCTGTTACTGTCACCCTGTCACCCAGTCACTCTCTCCCACCCAGTCACTGTCACCCAGTCACTCTCTCCCACTCAGTCACTGTCACCCAGTCACTCTCTCCCACTCAGTCACTGTCACCCAGTCACTGTCACCCAGTCACTGTCACCCAGTCATTGTCACCCTGTCACTGTCACCCACCCCCCCAGTCACTGTCACCCTGTCACCCAGTCACTGTCACTCTGTCACCCAGTCACTGTCACTCGGTCACCCAGTCACTCTCACCCACCCAGTCACTGTCACTCATCCAGTCACTGTCACCCACCCACCCAGTCAGTCACCCAGTCACTGTCACCCTGTCACCCAGTCACTGTCATCCTGTCACCCAGTCACTGTCACCCTGCCACCCAGTCACTCTCTCCCACTCAGTCACTGTCACCCAGTCACTGTCACCCAGTCACTCTCTCCCACTCAGTCACTGTCACCCAGTCACTGTCACCCTGTCACCCAGTCACTCTCTCCCACCCAGTCACTGTCACCCACCCAGTCACTGTCACCCAGTCACTCTCTCCCACTCAGTAACTCTCTCCCACACAGTCACTGTCACTCAGTCACTGTCACCCTGCCACCCAGTCACTCTCTCCCACTCAGTCACTGTCACCCAGTCACTGTCACCAAGTCACTGTCACCCAGTCACTGACTCCCAGTCACTGTCTCCCACACACTGTCAAGTCACTTTCACCCTGTCACCCAGTCACTTTCACCCTGTCAACAAGTCACTGTCACCCTGCCACCCAGTCACTCTCTCCCACCCAGTCACTGTCACCCAGTCACTCTCTCCCACTCAGTCACTGTCACCCAGTTACTGTCACCCAGTCACTGTTACCCTGTCACTGTCAAGGTCACTGTCACCCAGTCACTCTCACTCACCCTGTCACTTTCACCCACCCACCCAGTCAGTCACCCTGTCACCCAGTCACTGTCACCCTGTCACCCAGTCACTGTCACCCTGTCACCCAGTCACTGTCATCCTGTCACCCAGTCACTGTCACCCTGTCACCCAGTCACTCTCTCCCACCCAGTCACTGTCACCCAGTCACTGTCACCCAGTCACTGTCACCAAGTCACTGACTCCAGTCACTGTCATCCACCCACCCAGTCACTTTCACCCTGTCACCCAGTCACTGGCACCCTGTCACCCAGTCACTCTCTCACACCCAGTCACTGTCACCCACCCAGTCACTGTAACCCAGTCACTGTCACCCACTCAGTCACTGTCACCCACTCAGTCACTGTCACCCGGTCACTGCCACCCTGTCACCCAGTCACTGTCACCCAGTCACCCAGTCACTGTCACCCACCCAGTCACTGTCACCCATCCAGTCACTGTCACCCACCCACCCAGTCACTATCACCCTGTCACCCAGTCACTGTCACCCACCCACCCAGTAACTATCACCCTGTCACCCAGTCACTGTCACCCACCCACCCTGTCAGTCACCCTGTCACCCAGTCACTGTCACCATGCCACCCAGTCACTCTCTCCTACTCAGTCACTGTCACCCAGTCAATGTCACCCATTCACTCTCTCCCACTCAGTCGCTGTCACCCAGTCACTATCACCCAGTCACTGTCACCCTGTCACCCAGTCACTCTCTCCCACCCAGTCACTGTCACCCACCCAGTCACTATCACCCAGTCACTCTCTCCCACTCAGTCACTCTCTCCCACTCAGTCACTGTCACTCAGTCACTGTCACCCTGCCACCCAGTCACTCTCTCCCACTCAGTCACTGTCACCCAGTCACTGTCACCCAGTCACTCTCACCCAGTCACTGACTCCCAGTCACTGTCTCCCAGTCACTGTCAGGTCACTTTCACCCTGTCACCCAGTTACTGTCACCCTGCCACCCAGTCACTCTCTCCCACCCAGTCACTGTCACGCACCCAGTCACTGTCACCCAGTCACTCTCTCCCACTCAGTCACTCTCTCCCACTCAGTCACTGTCACCCAGTCACTGTCACCCAGTCACTGTTACCCTGTCACTGTCACACACCCACCCAGTCACTGTCACCTAGTCACTGTCACCCAGTCACTGTCACCCAGTCACTGTCACACTGTCACCCAGTCACTCTCACCCACCCAGTCACTGTCACTCACCCAGTCACTTTCACCCACCCAGTCAGTCACCGTGTCACCCAGTCACTGTCATCCTGTCACCCAGTCACTGTCACCCTGTCACCCAGTCACTCTATCCCACTCAGTCACTGTCACCCAGTCACTCTTTCCCACTCAGTCACTGTCACCCAGTCACTGTCACCCAGTCACTGTCACCCAGTCACTGACTCCCAGTCACTGTCATCCACCCACCCAGTCACTTTCACCCTGTCACCCAGTCACTCTCTCCCACCCAGTCACTGTCACCCACCCAGTCACTGTAATCCAGTCACTCTCTCCCACTCAGTCACTGTCTCCCACTCAGTCACTGTCACCCACTCAGTCACTGTCACCCAGTCACTGTCACCCAGTCACCCAGTCACTGTCACCCAGTCACCCACCCAGTCACTGTCACCCAGTCACTGTCACCCTGTCACCCAGTCACTGTCACCCTGTCACCCAATCACTGTCACCCTGTCACCCAGTCACTCTCTCCCACTCAGTCACTGTCACCCAGTCACTATCACCCAGTCACTGTCACCCAGTCACCCAGTCACTGTCACCCAGTCACCCACCCACCCAGTCACTGTCACCCAGTCACTGTCACCCTGTCACCCAGTCACTGTCACCCAGTCACTGTCACCCAGTCACTGTCACCCAGTCACTGTCACCCAGTCACTCTCTCCCCCCCAGTCACTGTCACCCAGTCACTGACTCCCAGTCACTGTCACCCACCCACCCACCGAGTCACTGTCTCCCACCCACCCAGTCACTGTCTCCAACCGCCATTCACCCACGCACCGCCATTCACCCACCCACCGCCATTCACCCACCCACCATCATTCACCCAACTGTCATTCACCCACCCAGTCACTGTCATTCACCCACCCACTCACTCACCCACCCAGGCAGGCAGTCACATGTCTTTTGTTGAAAATATAAAAAATAAACAGGTTGCATTGTAATGTTTTTTTCTGTATCACAATAAGAAAACAGTTAAGAAAAAGTTGCGCGCTAAAAGATATTTTTTTGTAGTAGGTGCGCTATGGGTTTGGGGGGGGGGAGCTGCTCCTTTCATTTGTCCCGGGCCCCATGATTTCTGTTGGCGCCCTGTGGGTGATGTGAGGTGCAGGGGGGGAGAAGGTAATGGGTGATGTGAGGTGCAGGGGGGGAGAGGGTGATGGGTGATGTGAGGTGCAGGGGTGGAGGGTGATGGGTGATTGGAGGTGCAAGGGGGTGATTGGAGGTGCAAGGGGGGGTGATTTGAGCTGCAAGGGGGGGTGATTTGAGGTGCATGGGGGTGATTTGAGGTGCATGGGGGTGATTTGAGGTACAAGGGGGGGGTGATTTCAGGTGCAAGGGGGTGATTTGAGGTGCAGGGGGGGTGATTTGAGGTGCAGGGGGGATGATTTGAGGTGCAGGGGGGGTGATTTGAGGTGCAGGGGGGGTGATTTGAGGTGCAGGGGGGGTGATTTGAGGTGCAAGGGGGTGATTTAAGGTGCATGGGGGGTGATTTGAGGTACAAGGGGGGGTGATTTGAGGTGCAAGGGGGGTGATTTGAGGTGCAGGGGGGTGATTTGAGGTGCATGGGGGGTGATTTGAGGTGCATGGGGGGTGATTTGAGGTGCATGGGGGGGTGATTTGAGGTGCATGGGGGGGTGATTTGAGGTGCATGGGGGGGTGATTTGAGGTGCAAGGGGGGAGAGTGATGTGAGGTGCAAGGGGGGAGAGTGATGTGAGGTGCAAGGGGGGAGAGTGATGTGAGGTGCAAGGGGGGGAGAGTGATGTGAGGTGCAAGGGGGAGAGTGATGTGAGATGGAAGGGGGAGAGGGATGTGAGGTGCAGGGGTGTGTGATGTTTGTGCTGTGCAGGGGGTATTGTGTGTTTAATGTGGAGGGGGAGTATTGTATGTGGGTGAGGGGGAGAGATGGGGGTATGAGAGATAGATGGTGAGGGGTTCTGGGGAGATGTGAGGATGATGATGAAGGGTGCTGGGGAGATATGAGGATGATGATGATAATGATGATGATGAGGTGCTGGAGGAGAGATGATGATGGTGATGATGATTTTACCCGTGCGGCCCAATTTTTTTTCCTTGGAGCAGTTCGGCCCTTCTCACTTTACGAGTTGTGCAGGCCTGCCTTAGACAGAGATTGGAAAAGAATAAAAAAGGCTGGAGAAATTTTCTAAGTCCCGCTTTTGAGAACGTAGTGGTTGCGGCTGGCATTGCATGCTGAAATCAGCTCCCAGTTGTTGGTAAGGGCTCCTACAGAGGTCATTTTTGTGAATTTCGTTTAAAGGGCAAGTTTATTCTTTAGCCCCATTCCCAGTAAGTGTGTTAACTGTGTAAATTGTGTTACATTGTGTGTATGTCTTTTCCTGAAATAAATTAAAATGTATTTTACGTCCTTGCTTTGCTCAATCAATGATCCCAGTATAAAAAGGTGTTAATAAACCTGGTCTCCCCTGATGACAATATGCATTTAGGAAACGGCTGCACACTAAATGTAAGTATCCTACAGAGGGTGTCTGTGCTAGATAGAAAAAAAATATAAAATTAAAGAAATGTCCAGAATGGTCTAATTATCAGCACCAGACATAATAGATGCAAAAATAAAGAGGGTTTATTGACTCATTAAACCGAGGAACCCGACATTTCAGTTCCCAAGGGGGCCATCTTCAGGGGTAATATATTTATAAGAAAAGGAAAAAACAGAGCGTACCAGAGGTAAGTATAAATGTGTTTTAAACAGGTATAAAAAGTAAGTAAAAACTTACAATTAAGATATGCAGTAGTAAGGTCAGTGGGTCGCAGTTCACTGTACATCTAGCCGGTTTAGACGTTGGGAAAGTGCTGTACTCAGTGACTTCATGCCCAGCGCACTGGGACAGGTTGTGTATAATAGTCAGTGATAGTCAGTGATCCAGCACTTCCTAGTTGTGTCTGCAGCAAGGAATCTTGCCGTGAAGCAAACTGGTGTGTCTCCAGGAACTACGTCAGGAACTGCAGCAGGCACTAGACAGAATCAGCTGTTCTATGACAGCTACACGTTTCGCACAGTTCCGTGCTTCATCAACCCCTTAGATTTTTAGGCTGAATACTGTACTCTGTCACAAAAATGGACTAAATAAGTGTTTAGACACCAGCTCTATTGTTTAGTTTAATCAAATTAATTCACTGCACATAGTTTTTAATATATATAATAATTTTTCACATTCATATTAAAATATACTTTCATATTAACACACCATTCAGTCACTTAGTATTATGATACACATTTTTGTTGCACATAATTATTGTTATTAATAAACATTTAATATAAAATATAATTTATATTTAATATAAATATAATAATGATATAATAATAATAATAAGATTATTTAATCTTACTTATTTCAACATTAAATATAATTATCATAATTATCATCTATAACACGCATCCAGTCTGTGTAACCTGGCAGAGTGTTTACTCTACCAATATACTATCCATACATAGTTAAGTATAATATACATTTGCATGTGAACATTTATGCATTCATGTTTCTTGTCTCTATGTTCTACTCAGTCTATTTCAGCCTTAACAAGCATAGGATGGGGTTAATTTCCAAGACCTCAGCATATGCATGTTGCAATATATGATTGTTTGCAAACATTCTATCTGTTAATATTTTTCTCATTCTCCTTATGTGTTTTATTGTATTTAAATATGTTTTAACTTTTTATCTCATTCATTATTAAAGTATACAATTTGAGTTGCTTCTAAGTTCATGCACCTTTAAGGCACAATCAGTTTTGAAATGTCTACCTGTGATTGAAACCATTGCCAGGTGTATTTTGGTGTGTGTGTGTGTGTATATATGTATGTGTATATATATATATATATATATATATATATATATATATATATATATATATATATATATATATATATATATGTATATATTGTGACAAACGGCTTACTCCGGGGCTCCGCCGTCTGTCCGGGACTGTTAGAACACGGTCTTTTAGGGTAGGTTAAATGATGAGACGTCACGTACTGTTCCTTTAAACAGGCTATGCCTGGTTTATTCAGTCCCAGGCACTGAGACTGCCACAGTTTAAACAGAAAACAAAGCCAAACAAAAAGCTGCTCGTCTGAGCGATAACTTAAACTTAGATGTCCCTGACTCAGAGTTGGAAGTGGCTTGTCCACTTCCACCAACAAAATAAGTACCTTTGCAGTCTTTAGACAAACTAACAGAATGAATGAAGCGATTTGGGAAAGAGGCTTTCTCACCCCTCTGCAGTTCAGCAGCCTTCCAGGCTCTTGGGCGGGGCTCAGAGGAAACAGGAAACAGGTCTTATATACCTGAACTCTAATCAGCATGACAGGTGACAGAAAACAGGCAGCAGACAAACTGTGGAATGGAGTGCCTGTACCACGAGGCTGCCCTGTTCAGCTTAGACAGGACAGAAACTGTTCAGTATCCTGGGAGCCCTGTATATGGAGTTTATTACCAACCCCTGGTTTCTGTCACATATCCTCCCCCCCAGCTCAGACCTCGAGGGGTGAGCGACCATGGATATTAGGGAGTGCATCCTTGACAACCCGTCGGCATTGCCATGTTTGTGCCCCGACCTGTGTTCCACAGAAAATTTAAAGGGCTGTAGGCTTAGGAACCACCTGGTCACCCTAGCGTTCTTCTCCCTATTTTGTCACATCCAGGTAAGGGGTGCATGATCTGTGACCAATCGGAACTTTCTCCCCAACAGATAATACTTGAGTGTCTCTACAGCCCACTTTATTGCGAGACACTCTTTCTCGACTATGGAGTAATTTTTCTCCTGGGGATTTAGTTTCCTACTTAAATAAAGGATGGGGTGCTCCTCCCCTTGAGACTCCTGGGAGAGTACCGCCCCCAGCCCTACCTCAGATGCGTCGGTTTGGACTACGAACTCTTTGGAGAAGTCAGGTGTGACCAACACTGGTTGGGCACAGAGAGCTTCTTTCAGGCTTCTAAAGGCCTGTTCGGCTTCGGGGGACCACTTTACCATTAGAGGTCCTCTTGCTTTTGTGAGGTCGGTTAGTGGGGTTGCCTTAGTTGCAAAATTGGGAATAAACCTCCTATAGTAGCCAATTAACCCCAAAAAGGTCCTTACTTGTTTTTTTGTGACTGGCCTTGGCCAATTTTGTATCGCCTCTACTTTGAGTGTTTGTGGTTTGAGTAACCCTCTACCAATAGAATACCCCAGATACTTGGCCTCCTCCAGACCAATAGTGCATTTAGCGGGGTTAGCAGTTAGTCCAGCAGACCGAACTGCGTCGAGCACAGCTTGGACCTTTGGAAGGTGGGACTGCCAATCTTCACTATGGATTACCACATCATCCAGGTAGGCGGCAGCGTACCGAACATGTGGTTTTAAAATTTTATCCATCATTCTTTGGAATGTGGCGGGAGCTCCATGTAAGCCAAAAGGCAGCACCTTATATTGAAAGAGGCCGTCTGGGGTTGAGAAGGCTGTTTTTTCTTTTGCCCTTTCTGTGAGGGGAACCTGCCAGTACCCTTTTGTTAGGTCTAGGGTTGTGAGATATCGGGCTTTGCCCAGTCTCTCTACAAGTTCATCCACCCTGGGCATAGGATAAGTATCAAATTTTGACACCGCGTTTAGTTTCCGGTAGTCATTACAAAACCTTGTTGTACCGTCTGGCTTTGGGACTAAAACTATAGGGCTGTTCCATCCACTTTGGGATTCCTCAATTACGCCTAGTTTTAGCATTTTTTTAACCTCTAAACTTATAGCCTCTCTCTTGGCCTCTGGGATTCGGTACGGTTTAAGGTTAACTCGGACCCCCGGTTCAGAGACTATGTCATGTTTAATTACGTTAGTTTTACCTGGCTGTGTAGAGAAGATTTCTTTGTTCCTTCTCACTAAACTCTGGACCTCTCGTTTCTGATGCACGGACAGTGTTTCAGCTATGCTAACCTCTGGGTCAGTTTCTTGATTCTCTGACGGACCTGGGGGTACTAGGGTTAACAAGACCTCTCTATCTTTCCAGGGCTTGAGTAGGTTTATATGGTAAATTTGCTCAGGTTTCCTCCTACCTGGCTGCCTTACCCTATAATTTACTTCTCCCACTCTTTCCAAGACCTCATATGGCCCATGCCATTTAGCAAGGAATTTACTCTCCACGGTGGGGACCAGAACTAGTACCCTATCACCTGGAAAAAAAATTCTGACCCTAGCACCCTTATTATACGTATTCCTTTGTGCTTCTTGAGCTTTCTCCATGTGTTCCCTCACTATGGGTAGGACTGCAGCAATGCGGTCCTGCATTTGGGCAACATGCTCTATTACACTTCTGTAAGGGGTAACCTCGTGTTCCCAAGTTTCTTTGGCTATATCCAGTAAGCCCCTTGGATGTCGGCCATACAATAGTTCAAACGGGGAGAAGCCTGTGGATGACTGGGGAACTTCCCTAATGGCAAATAACAGGTATGGTAACAAACAGTCCCAGTTTTTCCCATCCTTATCGACCGCCCGGCGTAACATGCTCTTTAAGGTTTTATTGAACCTTTCCACTAAACCATCTGTTTGTGGATGATAGACTGAGGTTCTGAGATGCTTGATTTTTAGGAGTTTACATAGCTCTTTTGTTACTTGGGACATAAATGGTGTTCCCTGGTCAGATAAGATCTCTTTAGGAATTCCGACCCGGGAAAACAGAAGTACTAACTCTTTTGCTATGTTTTTAGCAGAGGTGCTACGTAGGGGAACTGCCTCCGGATATCGGGTAGCATAATCTAATATTACCAATATATGCTGATGTCCCCTAGCAGACTTTATTAGGGGTCCTACTAGATCCATAGCAATCCGGTCAAATGGTACCTCTATTATGGGAAGGGGTACCAATGGGCTGCGGTATGCTTTGAACGGGGCGGTGATCTGACATTCTGGGCATGAGGAACAATAGTTTGTAATTTCTGCCAGAACCCCAGGCCAATAAAAGCTTCGGAGAACCTTTTCTTTTGTCTTTTCCACCCCTAGGTGTCCCCCCAATGGATGACTATGTGCGAGGTGTAATACTACGTTACGGAATGTCCGTGGTACCAACAATTGTTTAGTTGTAACTGATTTTCTTTTATCAACCCGATATACTAGGTCGTTCTCTACCTCGAAGTAGGGGTAAGCAAGTGACCTATCTGGTTGGCCATGAGTACTATTCTGGTCCCGTATATTTCCCCTTGCTACCGCTAATGTGGGGTCCTCCCACTGGGCCTTCTTAAAACTCCCAGGACTGACCTCTAGGTCAGCGAGGGTCTTATCCTGTACTGGGGTGGTAAGTGCCTGATCAACATCTTGATTTGGGGTATTCCCTACCAAAGTAGTGATGGGGAAGGGAATTTCACAGCACTCCTCCTTTTCCCCCTTCTTATTTGGGCCCTCGTCAACCTCCATTTCTGAAAAAGGGAAAGGATTTGTTTCTTCTAACACTTCGTTATGGTCTGCTATTGAACTCTGGGCGCTATTCTGAGCTGGGGACCACATTTTTAGAAAATGGGGAAAGTCGGTCCCTATTAACACATCATGTGCCAGTTTGGGTACAACACCCACCTTGAAATCTAAAGAACCAAATTCTGTTTCAAAAAAAACATCAACAGTGGAATATTCATGATTATCCCCATGTATACAACAAATTGCCACTCTTTGTGAACTGTTTACCTGTTTCTTCTTAATGGGCAATAGGTATTCGGACACTAGTGTGACCATACTCCCAGAGTCAAGAAGTGCCCGAACCCTCTTACCATTAACCTTTACAAATGCCCACAGATGGTTATTCAAGGGGTCCTCTGGGCTAGGGCCCATACATTGGGACAACAGCGAATAAGGTTCCACGCTGTTGCATTGCATGGGCTCATCATTTAGTGGGCAGATTTTTGCTGTGTGGCCCCTCTCATGACAATTTACACATTTAGGTACATAGTCTGTGTCCCACTTAGAGCCTTTTCCCGGCTCCCCATGTTGGCTATTGCCCTTAGTGTGCGAACCACTGTTGCTGGAGCGGCGTGAAGGTGGTCGCCGCTCTTCAGCGCCCCTTAACCCCGGTACCCTTTTACCGTCTCTGGAAGAGTCCTGGAACCTCGGATAGTGGGGTTGCTCCACGACTGTGGGTTGCGGGTGCTCTTCTGCTGCACTGTACCTTTCTACAAGGGCCACAAGCTCATCCGCATTGTGGGGGTCACTCCGACTGACCCAACGGCGTAAGGCAGAGGGAAGTTTCCTCAAGAACTGGTCCATGACCAACCGTTCCACGATGTGGCTTGCTGAGTTGATCTCGGGTTGTAGCCACTTCCGGGCGAGGTGGATGAGGTCATACATCTGGCTTCGGGTGGCTTTATCCATCGTGAAGGACCATGCGTGAAACCTTTGGGCACGAACAGCCGTGGTTACGCCGAGGCGGGCGAGGATCTCGAACTTCAATTTTGCATAGACGTTAGCTTCGGCTGGCTCTAGATCAAAGTAAGCCTTCTGGGGTTCGCCGCTTAGGAAGGGTGCGATTAGACCAGCCCACTCAGCTTCTGGCCATCCCTCTCTCTGTGCCGTGCGTTCAAACGTGAGAAGATAGGCTTCCACATCATCCGAGGGTCCCATCTTCTGAAGGTAGTGGCTTGCCCTGGTCATTTTCGGAACTGGGGCTGCCTCTGCCAGTGGAAGGTTACTGATAGTCCCCCTCAGGATCTCGAGTTCCTGCTGTAAGCCCTGAGCGAACCGCTTTTGCTCCTCTCTCAGCAGGCGGTTTGTCTCTTGCTGGTTTGCATTAGTCTCTTGCTGGGCTATTAACAGCTGTCGCTGGGTTTCACTCGCCTGTTGCTGGGCTTCATTCGCGTCTTTCTGGACAGCGACATTGCGTACCAGCGCACTCACCACGTCTTCCATCTTGTTTGGAGAGAGAGAAAAAAAAAACCTTCTTTTTTTTTTTTTTTTAAAGTTCTTTAACCCCCAGACCTTTCAGTGTTCTGCCCGCATTCTCCACCATATGTGACAAACGGCTTACTCCGGGGCTCCGCCGTCTGTCCGGGACTGTTAGAACACGGTCTTTTAGGGTAGGTTAAATGATGAGACGTCACGTACTGTTCCTTTAAACAGGCTATGCCTGGTTTATTCAGTCCCAGGCACTGAGACTGCCACAGTTTAAACAGAAAACAAAGCCAAACAAAAAGCTGCTCGTCTGAGCGATAACTTAAACTTAGATGTCCCTGACTCAGAGTTGGAAGTGGCTTGTCCACTTCCACCAACAAAATAAGTACCTTTGCAGTCTTTAGACAAACTAACAGAATGAATGAAGCGATTTGGGAAAGAGGCTTTCTCACCCCTCTGCAGTTCAGCAGCCTTCCAGGCTCTTGGGCGGGGCTCAGAGGAAACAGGAAACAGGTCTTATATACCTGAACTCTAATCAGCATGACAGGTGACAGAAAACAGGCAGCAGACAAACTGTGGAATGGAGTGCCTGTACCACGAGGCTGCCCTGTTCAGCTTAGACAGGACAGAAACTGTTCAGTATCCTGGGAGCCCTGTATATGGAGTTTATTACCAACCCCTGGTTTCTGTCACAATATATGTATATATATGTATGTATGTATGTATGTGTGTGTATATATATATATATATATATCTATATATAGATATATATATATTTGTAAAAGACTATCACGACATACCCCCTGAGGAAGACTCTATGTATGCGAAGAAACATGTAGGGCCTTTTTCATTGGTGGTTCAAGCAGTCACGTAATTCTGACGACTGTGCCTGACCCCGACCCCTGATCACTGACAAACTTTGGGACTCCTCTCTCAGCTGTTTGCCGGCTTTGTGAACTGCCGAACGCCTGGTGCAGACTTGCCCCAGCGCCAACAGAGCCCTGCTGCTTTCCTACCTTTTTACTGCCATGAAGAACTGCCACTGAACGCCTGGTGTGGAACCTCCTCCCGTGCTTCTGGAGCCTTACTGCTCACTAGGGACAGTTTTTCAACATCATAAATGGACCTGATGGAGGCTATTTAGACAAAGGGTACATCAGTGAGGTGATATACTGTATTCTGCTCTGGTGTGGCTTCCTGATTACATCTGAGTAGAGATCCCGAGATCAAGTTAATTTCTACTGCGATTATATGACGATTGTTTGTGAGTGTGCAATTTTAAGGTTACTCCAACCTAGTATTATGTATTAAAACGTTAATACACCATGAGGCATGCACTTCTGCTTTTTACACACACACACACACACACACACACACACACACACACACACACACACACACACACACACACACACACACACACACACACACACACACACACACACACACCCCTCTTCAACCATCACTCAGAATATACAAGGGCAATCTGGCACCCCGAGCAGTACTTGATAAAGAACCTGAGACACAACTATCAGATTCTGTATGAATGCAAACAGGGAATGGATACTGAACCAGCTGTAGCTCCTACTGTATATATGCTCACATTCATGTAAGTTTGGAACAAATGTTGAACTTTCACCGTAAAACTTTCTTGAATATCCAAATTCCTTTGGAAAAAAATTACAAAAATGTTTGTGAAAAGAACTGCGAGACATTTGCACATCTATGCTTGGAAAGGCCATCTCTTATTAGAAAACAACATAGTCACAGTACTTGACAATAAAATACATTTTATAAGCAGTAATATCTCATACATTACATGCTTTTTATGAGCAGTTATGATAAATTTCAATAAACATCAAACTTTACTTAACAGAAATACTCTAAAGCTTTGAAAATAAATGGTATTGGCATTGATTTAACAGCACTTTTTCCATATGCTTCCATTATTTGAAATCAATATCTAGAAGCAAATTCATATTTAAAAGCAGTTGTATAAATAATTAACTGAGTTGTATATACAGTGTATACACTCATTTTTTTTCTTAAGCCATTCAACTTCTAAAATGTAAAGTCTCAGCAAACTTCAGATGAAGAATTCTTATCCGAAAATGCATTAAATGTTTATCTAAATAAAGGGAGGGCATTTTAATTGTAGTTTTAATTGCATTTTCTTTTACCTTGTTCTCTATTTAAAGGTTGTCTCCCAAATGAGAAGTGTAGGTGTTACTCAGGTATATAAATCCCTCACAGTTCTACTCTTCTAAAATGTCAATTATAGAGCAAAAACAAGCTATTCAATTGTTCTCATTGCTATGCAATCAGTACTGGTAGATTCTCTGAATGTGCAAAAAAGAATAAGCGTACAGTAAATGCCATCACGAATAAAAAGTGATAAACATAAACATATACATTTGAAATATACAACCCCAGTGTAATCCCGCTTCAGTTATTAACCTTTCCAAGATTCTCATAAAGGCTATACGAGCATGGAACAGGGTGCACATGATCCCGGGGTTATGCGTGAGAATAAACACCGACAAAAGAGTGTCACAGTAATTTCAGCTTTATGAGAACAACCCTTCTCTGTGGGTCTGAATGGATGGAAATCTTTCCAGGTTCACCTCAAAGTAAGAGAGGAAATTGCACACTGCAAACTAATTCTACTAAAGAAAAAAAGGGGATAATACAGTTAAAAATTCACAAACACATGTGAGTATCAGGCATGTAGGCCACTCAGGAAGGGTCCTGAAGACATCAGCTAGCTGCAAGAACAATGCTGCTAGTCTGCTATAGTGTGGATCCTCTCCAGCTGCAGCAACTCTCAAGATATCTATCTGTCTGTGCAAACACAAAACAAGACTGTAGAGTGTCAGCTGAGCGTGTCCCCCTCCAGTAGGTCACCTTTACTGCTGCCCTACACGTTTCACTACTCTCTTCCTCAGGGGGTCCTAATATTCATGAGTGCAGTTCCTTTTAAAACCGGAAGATTATGCGAGCTCGAGACATCACTAGTGTGGCCAACGGCATCCTCGCAAGTGGATTGGAGAAACACTCTGATCACATGATCTCTATACAGGGCATGTGAATCATAAATAATGCATGTGAAACTGTTGCCAAATGACAGGGGAACAGTAGCTAATGCAATGAATGCAACATAGATATACATTACACACTATTCTAAATGGCCCTATACATGGCTATATATATGGAGGGGGTATGAAAAAACAGCAAATGAGACAGTAATCCAAATACATCAATGGCATTACAGTATGTAGTGGGAAACAAGAGGAGAACAAACATTAGTATATACAGGTGGATAAACAAGTTGAATTGTTGGTTTTCCCCTCTCTATAGTATGTAGTCCACCCATTCTTATTTATCCATCTGTGTATACTAATGTTTCTTCTCGTCTTATTTCCTACTACATTTATCACATTATGCCATTGATTTTAGTCTTTGGATTACTGTCTCCGGGACCCCCTGCTTCCGGATATATAGACCTCTTTAGGGGGTTCTAGTAGCCATTCCGGATGGGGTTTAAAGCATCAGATGGGCCAAGAGGGAGCAAGCCCAGCTGGGGCTACCGGCACCCTTGGGGTTCCTGAAGATTATATTTTAGGGGGTTCAGACACGCTGCTTCAATGCAGTACAGAAAATTTTAAATAAAGTTAAAAATCACAGTAAAAACATTAAACATACATTTAAAATAAATGTTAACCCATAAACCCATTGATCGGCACTGTGGATGCCTAGGCCCTCAATGTGGGCCTACATTGCCAATGGTAGATTACTTCCCCCCATCATTACCTTAGTGGGTAACCATAATAGCACTTTTGCTAATTGAGAAGAATAGAAAATACACATTACAGCACAATAAAATAAATATACAAACACTAGCCATTTTATCCATTGATTGTCACTGTTGCTACCTAACAGGCAGTCACATTGGCAATCAATGAACACCCTATAGTAAATAAAAGTAGTACTTACCCCTGACAGGATGAAGGCCATCCACCAGCACCTCCTCATGCTCAGCGGCACCAACATCCATAAAGGGCCAATGACCAACCATTAAAATACCATCTAATGGACAGTAACCCCTTAATTACCTAATCTGGTAGTAAATGCTAAGGTAATGAAGACGTTAACCCCTCCTGCTATCCCCCCTCCCACACCACCCTGGGAGGCCTAAACCCCCCACTCTGGGGCAAGTACAGCCTTCACCCACCCTCTCTACCCCCAACAAAAGTCCAACCCTCCCCCCCCTACAAACACACATAATAATGGGCAATAGCCCTATTAGCCAAATCTATTAGCCATAATAGCATTTTTGCCCATTAAGAAGCATAAAAATATACATTAAATACACATTACAGTACAATAAAAACACTAGCCATTAAATCCATTGATTGTCACTTTAGCTACCTATTAACTAGAGCATAGATTGCCAATGTAGCTATCAATGAATACCCTAAAAAAAACTGCTACTTACCCTTGCCTGGATGAAGGTCTTCATCCTCCTCATCCTCTGTGGCACCAAACAGTCCCTGCCAGATGGCCAATCCCTGCCAAATGGGCAATAAAAAACAAAAATCATAAAAAAAATAAAAAAAACAGTCTGTGGCCCCGAAACCGGTAATTCTGGACACATGGGTAGTACTATAAAATGCATATTGAAGACGTGGGTATTATTTGTGGTCTCTTAAACTGTCATTTTTTTTTACAGTTTGTGGTCACAAAAATGTAATAAAACATAAACAAAATTAATTGCATTACTTAAATGTAATATTTATATTTAATTGCAGATGGAAGAATCCGCATGAATTGGGAAATCTTTAATTTCTCCTGATTCCTTTGGTCTTTCAAGACAGTATAAATAGAGACAGTCCTCCCTCTCCCCTCTTATTGTTGGAAAGATGCTTGATATAGTATACTTTCATAAATGTAGAGAATTCGAACGATATCATTTATAATTGTACTGTATTAGACAATGGATGTAGGAAAGTAACAATAGTTGTTATTTGCTGTATGTCATCTCAGCTCCATAAAGTTATTTGGAATAGCACAATACTGTTAGAACTGTGGGGTGTGCAATTTTAGAACACTGAGTGAGGCACATCCTTTTCCTAATATCACCCTTTGGGCCTTAATCAATATCTGCCAAAGATTCTTCTCTCTTAAATTCCTGCTTTCAGTACATACAGATGTAGCCAGGCTTACTGTTTTTTTGGTGCCACTCAAAACCAAGTGTAAATCCGCAGCATTTATTTGCATTTTGCGGTCCCGCAACAGCGCCGTGACTGCAAAATTTAATTTTGCAGCTACCGTAGTACTTTGCAGTAACGATAGGTGGTGCTAGTGTGTCTAATTTAAATGTAATGTAACCCATTTCTTATTTCCATAAAAAACTTCAGATGACAAAGTATTTTTAAAATATGACATTTTTATTAGAGTAAATTAGAGCTTAGCGATAAATAACAAAAACTATGTGAAATAATGCAATCTTCTTACAATAATACGATTTTCTTCAACCAACATCTTCTTCTTGCTGTCTCTGATTCAGATGGCCAACAAAAGCAGTCCCACCTTTCCCCTGCCTGCAGTAATAGTTTTGTTTGCCAATGTGTGCAAATACTGTCCTTTTTTTTCCATTATAATCCCACGTAGTTTTACTAATCTTATTTTTTTAATTTTTTGCCAGCAATAATGTTGAAATCCAAACTAAATACGACATGAATTTCTGCAGGAGAAAACCTTATCAGGGAAACCTTAGGTTAGTATGGTGCGCAAGTGTATTGATTGCAAATTGGGGGCAACTACATTATCAATGCATCTACTGGAATATTTTAATGCATGACAAAATGTTTGCACATATTGTTTTTTTGCCATTATTGCAAGCCCACTGTCCTAACCACTTGTGTCTTTGTTTGCACTAAGTTGCAGCCACGTCTTGGTGCTGGGGGGGGGGGGGGGAGGATGAGTTAGCTTGTGGGGTTTTACAAGCACTTTAATTACAGGAGGGCCCCACTAATATGGCGGGTTCCGTTCTGAGGACCCGCCGTAAAGCGAAAATCGCCAGAAAGTGGAAACGGCGATTTTCGTTAGGTGCGCATGCGTAGACCGGCAATGTGCCGTTCTCCACATGCGCGGACATGGCGGCGATATGCGGCGATATGGCGGCCCCCTTCTCTGCATAGGCGGATCACCGAAAAGCGGAGCACCGAGAAGCGGGGCCCTGCTATAAATTAGGTACTGTGAGTGTTGTGAGTGCTACAGTATTACCCTAACTCAGGCCGGTCTTCTGTTTGATTAATCCCTATACAGTATGTTGTGTTACTGTGTTGTTTTCTTTGCTTGTTTATTTGTGCAAATACCGTTTTTTGCCATTATTGCAAACAATAATGTTGAAATCCCAGGTTTTCCTTTGCCCACCGCTCTAACCGCGTGTCTTTGTTTGCAATGTTCTGATGTTTTTTGTTGTTTTTTTTACAGGAAGGGGGAGAAGAATCTGTATCCTTGCTCATTGCTCCGACTCTTCATAATGTTACTGTACACTTTATGTTGATATGTGCATGTTTAAATATTGTTTAATATTTAATCATTTTGTTTTCAATACGTCTTTGCTGGCTTGATTTTACCAATGCAACAGAAAATGTAAGCTTCTTTGTAGTGATACTAACATTTGAAAAAATTGTATGTCGAAAAAAATTTTTTATTCAGACTTTACCTACCACAGTTGTTCACTTCAAATTGTATTGGGTAGTTTATTAAAAAAAATGTTTTTTAATAAAAAAAAAAGTCTGTCTCGTGGTAATGAACCATATTACGAATGACATGGTGCACGAAGGGTCTCTGTTAGTTCAAAATACAATAGAAAATATTTACAATCACAGAAAATGAGAGTCCACAACACTAAAGAAAAAAAAAGCAACAACATGGTGCACAGAGAATGATGATGTTGGAAGAACCTGTTGGAGGAAGGAGGAAATTCTTGTATTGCTTATTACAGTATATAGCACTGTATGCATTTCAAGACACACAATGAATAGTATACAGTACTTCACTATGTACCTGATTAGAAACATTCTGTGGCTAGGAGGAGACAAACCGCCAGCGAATCTCCACATGATCCTCACTTGCAATCTATAGTACAGGACAGTACAAATGTTAACACAGTAAAACATGCGCCTTCTGTTTGCTGACTCTCCTACCAACTTGTCTTTGTTTACATCTGCAGCTGTGTATTCTGTTCAGAAGCACAGATGAGTGGGAGAGGGTAATTGCAAGTTTGCACCAAGGTTTTGTTAAGACAATGCCAATGACAGTATAAATGTTAATGCAGTACAGACTAAAACATATCTACAGTACTATAAACACCTCAATCTCCCACAAAGTGGTAGTTGAGTGGTCTCTAGACGTACCATAGTGGCAAAATATGTGGTCCATGGTCATCCCGTTTAGGGCTGGCAGTGTAAAGGGACGGGTACGTGGAGGCATTAACGCATCCATTCCTGCTGTATACGCATAAATGTGCAGTGTAATCCAGAGTGTGCCTACAGAACAAACAAAGAAGTACAATTTTAACTGACACAAACCCATGGCACAGACACTTACCTGACAAAGGTGACAATAGTAGTACCCCATCCACGTGTAGGTATGTGTTAGTTTGCTTTCCCTTCGCTGCAGCGCATCTCCAGAGGGAGTGTTGGAAGGTTCTGCGGCGGCCCGACAGCATAGGGTGCCGCCATGTTGTTGCGCAATAGTAAGGGGCACTGTCAGAGCAGAGAGAGGTCGCGCATGCGCAGTGCAAGCGTGTGAACGGTGGGCCAATAAGAAAGAGGCTCAGCCAGTAACTACAACTCCCAAGAGCCTTAGAAAAGTCACCTGACGCCAGGGAGCGAGTAGGAGAGCCGGATTCGAGGGAGGCAGAAAAGGGAAGCGTGGGGGAAAGACCACGCTAGCCAGAGGGCACCGGAGGAGCAAGGGAAGAGGTAGTGTGGGTGCAGGGGGTTCGTGACCCACCTGCATAGGTTAGATCTTCCCTGTAGGCCCTAAGAGATTCCCTGAGTCACCGTAGATTGTGGTGCTGCAGGGACGCCCTGTAGTGATAGCAACATCATCCCTTACTATATACCAGATAGGGACAAAGTGTGCAGAGCTGTGATTGCTGCTAGTCGTCTGGGACCAGGCGGTTGAGCATTGTGACATCGGAAAGACTGCGCTGGATCGGCGGATCCGTTTTGAAGCTATTACCGGTCACCACAGTGACCGGAAGGTATTTACTGAAGTGCACCAACACCGGTCACAGTCACTGATCCCGCCTTAGGGAACACTCTTTGGAGACATTAAGCGGAGTGGCCAAAGGATTGAGCCTAAATACATATTACAGTACATGGACACGGTGTGGGGGCACGCGGTGACGGGACAGAGACATTACTCCTTAAGAGAGTGGCCGGGCCACTAGCCTTATAAGAATAGTATAAGATATGAATGTATGATATTTGTTCTCGCTATGATTAAGTAATAAGGGTTTATTCTTGCGTTCCAGTAAAACAGTTCCAATCATATGTGTGTTGCTATTGTTCTTACCCAGGGGAATCTTACGCAATGGGGATCCTGGGTAAGTGGAGGCGCTGCCAATAAAATACTTAGGGGGCTATGCACTAAGCTCCGTTAAGTCACTTTTAGACCGCAAAGTGCTCTTCGATCGTGATTTTTGGCTCAACCCGATGCACTAAGCAACGCAAACAGGCACTTTGCGGTCTAAAAATGACTTTTTTCAGGAATTTTTTCTAAGTCCAACTTTGCTCGATCGCAACCCTGTTTGCGTGAAATTCTGCCCTTAAGCGGGATGCACTAAGCAACGCAACCTTAGCAAACGCGAAAGTTGCGTTGATCAGAACACGTCAGGTCAGGGTAGACGCAAAGAAATCTGGACTTAGAAAAAATTCTTGTTTTTTTTACTATTGCGCAAAACCCATACAGCAGGCCGGCGGGTGTTCCCGGCTGACCCCGCGGGGGTCCCTGAGGGAGCCCGGGGGTCACGCGGGTGTCCCCGGCTGACCCCGCGGGTGTCCGTAGGTGGGGGTCCCCGGTTGACCCCGTGGGGGTCCCCGAGGGAGCCCGGGGGTCGTGCGGGTATCCCCACGGGGGTCCCGGGTGTGTTGGGGGGTGCGTGTGTGTTCGTAGTTCCCCTTTTGCATGCGTGACCAATCGTGTGCCAGACCCCATGACAAGTAACCATGCCAATTAATACAAACACATAACACATACAGTACAGTATTGTAGTGTAATAAAATAATATTATCCACATATGCATAATTCTGCCTTTCACTTTTTAACATACATTCAGATGGAGAAAGAAACAACATTTACTCAGAGGGGTACATGGGTGGTCCTCCAAGCTGTCTGGGGGTCCACAGTTGTTGGCGTGAATATATCTGTATCCCCCGGACATGATAGTCAACAATTTACATTAAAGGTCACCACATGTTTCCTTGTATTTGTATTTCAATGTAATTACATGTATCTTGTTAACTTTATAGTGTTCCATCAAACGTTATCAGGGGGTTAATTTAAAGGGCAATACTCCCGTCATCACCAAACAAACATATTGCCAATAATCCACCCTTATGACACAGCTTTACAGTAACTAAACATTATTTATAGAGATGTACTACGTTCATGACTTAACATGTTTCTGAGAAATGTAATAATAGAGTTATTATTTTATGTCAATTGCTAATATTGTGTCGCAGCATCGTTTACATTGTTTATTTCCGAATGGTGCGTAATTGATGATGACATCACATTTCATTATGTGTGTAAGACATCGAAATGACATTACAATGAATTGTACAATTAGTACAATTAATATGTTCACAAAACTAACCAACACACGTGTCATCATTTATAATCATTTCACTAATTAGTCTGCCTATTTAAAGGATAGAAGAAGGCACTTACCTACCACGACAACATGGAACCACCACCAGATTGCGCTTTTCTGATTTTTTGTGCGAGGAGGAGGAGGGAGATTATGTTGGAGATGAGAGAGAGGAGAGAGAGGAGAGAGAGGGAAGCGAGGGAGATCCGTGTTGTGAGACATATAGCCCCCCGCAATTTTAGACAAAGAACCTCCCTAGAGGGCTTGATGGAGGAAGAAATTATCAGGTGTTACAGATTGAGCTCAGCGGCTATCTTGGAACTGTATGAAGTTTTAAGAGAAGATTTAGAGCCAACAACAAACGAGTCATGCAGTGCCTGGCCTTGTTAAAATGCTGAGCTCCTTACATTTTCTTGCTTCGGGCTCATTTCAGACAACTGTGGGCATAGTAGGCGGGGTCTCACAGTCGGCATTCTCGCGGACCTTTAGCCAGTTTCTATGTGCACTGACTCGACTCGCTAGTGATTATATACATTTTCCTAGTGAGCAAACAGAGTGGCAGGCACTGAAGACTGCATTTTATAATGTAGCTGGGCTACCCAATGTTATGGGTGCTATAGATTGCACACATGTTGCGCTGACCCCGCTACGTGAAGAGGAGAGGGATTTTCGGAACAGGAAAAATTACCACTCGCTCAATGTGCAGGTCGTATGTGACGCATACATGAAAATTCTGAGTGTGGTAGCCCACTTCCCAGGTGCCTGCCACGATTCACATATTTTAAAAAACTCTTTAGTGTTTCGCAAATTTGAAGCGGGGGAATTCGAGGATGGTTGGCTATTGGGTCAGTCAATGTTACATAAACTGCACTTACAGCTACATTTAATGTACAGATTAATGTTTCATTGTGTGTTGCTAAGATTCTAACTAACATCAAATCATTCATTTTTGTTAACTTCTATATGTAATCCATGTTATGCATCGTAATGGTAGATCAGGATATCATTGTTAGGGCATGTGTTCTATATTATTCGCTGTCATGTATTATGAAATTGCAATACACAATGTTTGGAATTTACTTACATATTTTAACCTTTATGTTATTTGACTCTCTTATAGGCGACTCAGGATCCCTTGGCTTCTGACCCCACTGGGTAATACTCAAACCCCTGCAGAGGAACGATATAATGCCGCACACATATCCACACGCTCGGTGATCGAGAGGACATTAGGAGTGTTGAAAAGTCGTTTTAGGTGTCTTGATAGATCTGGTGGTGCGCTACAGTATTCGCCAGCGAAGGTTGGTGACATAGTGATTTGTTGTTGCATTCTGCACAACATAGCATTACGTCACAATTTCAAGGCAACATTCGTGATGATTTAGAGGAGGATCCTCTTGTGCCTCCTGCATAGGTTAGGCACCATACAGCGAGTGGGGTGGAGACTCGCAGGACCTTAATTGCTAATTTTTTCACATGAAAGTTTTAACAATACATATCATATAATGTGTAATCATCTCGTTGTGTGTGTAACATTGCATTATATGTATAATCTTAGGATGCTGCTCTCTCCAACGAACTGCACATTTTCTATGGAATGATCAGAACTTCGGCTGGCTACGGTATGTTTATTTTTAACACCTTTATTCTTGTATTAATCTTCTTTCAAACCAACTATACAATGTGTGCATCGTTACATGCAGAATATTGTGATTTAAGTGAAAAACAAATGCTGTATTCACTACTCTGCATAGTGTTATCTTACAACTGAACTACTGTAAATGATTATATATGTATTTTGGGTCGTACTTTCAACATCATGATCAACTTTGAAATAATTAATGGTGTTATGTAAGGTTTACAGAATTGTTATGCTTCACATTCCTTACTTTATATTATGATTGTCACGTATGTAAGTATTACTACATACATAATTAGTGTCTGCATGAGTATAAGCAGATGAGATGTTGATCTCTATCATTAAGTTGCCATGTATCCCTATCATTATTAATGTTTATTTTTAAACCACACATTTCCAGATTCATCTTTTATGTAAATGTTTCCTATAATAGTTCAAGTAAAACTTGTAACAATACATTTTGAACAGAAGTACATGTGTGTTTGTTCAGGCGACATACAGAATAAAAATATTTTTTTATACTTGAATGATGTCACTGTAATCTGCGTTCCATTGATAAAAAAGGAGCACTAACACAAGATGTCATGTCAAAGTTTATTGGAATGTTAACACATTTAAAGTTAGTATCAAAAAGCCTACATTCTCTATTTTATGTTTTTTTTTAAAAAATCGATAATCTATGATTAACTACGATATATAAAAATGTTCAGTTTGAGGTATCATAGCATGACTGGCCATGTGATGTCTTTGGCATGTGGCCATAATGGAAAAGCTCTCAGTTGCTCGCTCTTTGGATACATGCATTCACATTATCTTCTGTCTTGAACGGAGATGTGAACATCTGTGAAAGAAGTAGATATATAATATTAATTTTACAAATATACCGGTTACATAGTTACTTAATGATGCATCTAAACACATGGTTTGTATAATGTACCTATGTACTAAACGTCAATCATTTCGTTAACAACATTAATGTTACATCTAACCACAAAATGCTTACTGCATAACAAGAAGATACAGTATATGTAAATAATCATTTCTTTACACACGCTAATATAAATATATTTCTTTACACATACACACTAATATATATATATATATATATATATATATATATATATATATATATATATATATATATATATATATATATATATATATATATATATAAACACAGTGGTTGACAAATCACCAAAAAATCTACTCACCACAAAATAAAATCTACTCGCCACCTAGTACCAAACGTATGCTGCTTGGGCCAATAGGAGCTCGCCACAATGTTAAATCCACTCGCCCGGGGCGAGCAAATGTATAGGTTTGTCGAACACTGTATATATATATATATACACACACACACATACACACATACACACACACACAGGATATAATGTGTATGTGTTTCATCTTTTATTATCCGCGTACAATATTAGGAAAATTATGAAGCCAAAAAAACAAAAAAAACCGCAACCTTTACTTTTAACAGTGTTGCTACTGTATGAGAAAGCGTGTTTCGCTTTAAGACGTTTAGCTTTACAACGCCATTTGGAGCTACGCATTGTGTCGGATAACCGAGGACTGGCTGTATTACCTAAGGTTTCCTTTGTTCACATGCTAGTACCACAAACATGTTACATACACAATGATAAACAACAGTAAATAGTCTGCATAATGTGACATAATGACATGTAAACTGTTGCTTTGCTTGCCATTTCTAGAACAGAGTAACCAATATTCATCAGGCACATAACATTATGTAGTCATATGCAAACTACACTAATTAAGATATGTACTGCATTTCTGCATATCTAATTATTTTGTTATGTTTACAATTATTGTAGTTTCACAAAGGGGCGTACACGTACTCGACTGACATTTAAGGGCTGCGCACGAATATCTCTGATTTCAACCGCCATTGCACAGCATGGTTCAAAATATTGCCACGTATATCAGTAAATAGATCTTACCTTCTTACAGAACTGTGTTCCAGCATATTGTGATCTTCACAGCGCGATCTCTGTAATATGATCAGAAGCAGCCGAAAAGGTAAAAGAGACACGTTAATTTACACAAACAAAAACTTTTTTCCCGTATGGTACGCGCATGCGCCATGAATACAACGTATATGCGTGTCATTCGGGAAGAAAAGATTCACACAGTTTATAAAGTCTTGACAACATAGTTACCTGCATTATATTGCATTCATATTCGGGGCAGCCATAGAAGTTTGGTTTGCGATGTAACCGCTGTAGTCTATCAATTCGTTATTCTGTGTGTTCAGCTGTGCAGGGTTGTAGCTTACTCCATAACTGTTTGCATCTTGTACAATGTACGGAGGCGGATACACATAGTAACTTTGTGTCATTTCATCTGTTTGAGCAAACTCGGTATTCTGCATGTTATCGTAATATGTTGCTAAAAAAGACATTCTGCTGAACATTTAAGGCACCGCTGCGGGCACCTATATCATGGTAGTCGTGTCCGACAATTGTCTGTCTTTTTTTATTTCCATTTGCAGACATACGCATACCGGATTCATGAAATGACCAACAGCCACCCCTGTTTCCGCCAGATGGTGGGTTTCGAATAAAAGAAGCATTGGTTGATAAAGTGCGGCGGATTGAATTTTTCCATACCTTAGGTTGAGGATGATTTTGATAATAATGGTAGTTATCCGTAAGATATTGATAGATGTGTGAGACCGTAGCTTTTTTGTTCCTTTCATTTTCAATGGCGCTATATATTAGCATTGCGTAAGAAAGCGGAGGCTTTTCCATAGAACACATCTCAAACTGCATGTATTTGAATGGAATGGAGTACAGTAACCAAAACTATTCCTTAATTCAAGGTTCTTACAAAGTATCCAAACTTGCATTATTTGCACAACACTGTACAAGGTCATTATAGAAAGGAAGAAGTGTCCATGTATTCTTCTCCCACATACAGGTGTTCTGTATCTTATGAAATTTGTACTTGCATATTATACATGATTCAGTAGCAAAGCTCTGAAACACACTTTGGATAGAATTGTTTTGTGAAATAACATGTTCAAATGAACAAATATTTATAATGTTAATTTTTCACAATTAAGACGGTATAAAATATAGATATATATCACATACATTATTCACACATGCAAAAACATATGCGGTTTCGTTCACATGTATGCACCTTACATGTGTTACATACACACTTGATTATTGCACATTGTTAAGTATGTTTGCTGAACCTTAATGAATGCTAATTATTGAATATGAAGACTTACGGGAACAATAATAAAACCTTTTGTTTTTGTTGGGGGGATAGTCGTTGTGATGAACGTGTGGGAGGCGTTGGTGTGGGATCACGTCCACGGTGACTTGATCGTTGCCTTCTTCTTGCCGTTTCATGCTGGCCCACTGCCTGGGCTTGTGCCAGTGGTTGAGCCAGTGCCTGGGCTTGTGCCAGTGGTTGAGCCAGTGCCTGGGCTTGTGCCAGTGGTTGAGCCAGTGCCGGGGCTTGTGCCAGTGGTTGAGCCAGTGCCGGGGGTTGTGCCAGTGGTTGAGCCAGTGCCGGGGGTTGGGAGAGTGTTTAAGCCACTGCCAATGGTTGTGCCAGTGCCAGTGCTAGTATTTGGGCCAGAGGAAGAGCCTGGGACATAGGATCCGGCGCATTATGATCCTGATGTAGCATTGGCTGTGTGTCTGGCTCGATTTGCCTCTCTGGCTCACTTTGGATCTTTGGCTCACTTTGGATCTCTGGCTCACTTTGGATCTCTGGCTCACTTTGGATCTCTGGCTCACTTTGGATCTCTGCCTGTATTTGCCTGTCTGCCTCTATTTGCCTCTCTGGCTCTGATATTAGATCTATATCTGATAATAGCTCCAGATCGGATAGTATGTGTATATCCGATTGTGCGTGTGGCTGGCTTTGTGGCTGTAATTGTGCCTGTGGCAGAGGCTGTGCCTGGACATGTGCCACAAGTTGACCCATACATGTGGCTATGACAGAGAGGCTATTTGCCATTTTGTCCAGTGTGTCCTGTTGTCTTGTCATTATATTGCTCATATGTTTCATTTCTTCATATATTTTCTCATGTGTTTGAGAGTGTATGTGTGACCGATCTTCCTGGTTTTTGATAAACCTGGCCTCTAGGCTGGTTAAATTTGATAATGCTTCAGCACAAACCTGGTCTCCCTGGCCCGGTTGGATCTCCCCATTGTCATCACTTTCAGGATTTGGTTGGGTATCCTGTAAACCAAGCAAATCAGGTCCGGAATCATATGCATCTGGGACACTAATATGTGTGGGATCTACTGTCATCTCATCCTCAATTCGGACAGGTTGTTGTGGTGATGCAGGCACATCAGAATCCATGTCCTCAGCAATCATTATATAATAAATAACAACATTTTAAATTCAACATACAGTAATGACTAAGTAATTTTGTGCTCCTCTTTATTTGGCTGAGCATACTATGTTAATGCACATATGTTTTGTTGAAAATTTGGAGATGTGCATCAGTTAAAGCTGCAGTTCAATGTCCTGTTTATGTTTTTGGTATGTAAATTTTGTAACGGCAATAGTTTGTGTGCAATCTCTAATTAAAGAAACAACTGCATAGGTAGCGAAATTATAGTTGTCCTTGCATTGATGTGCGGAGTTTGACAACATATATAAATATGCTTAATGTGAATGGTTCATACATGAACAAGAGGAACAAGCATGCTTGTTCAAATCCAATACAATTGTTATTTACAAGTAGTTTTGTTTAAAACTGAACATGCTACAAGTATTTATGGTCAGTACACTAGTGATTGCTATCCAAAAACACACATGCAGGATAATTATTGAACTGCAGCTTTACATAAAAAGCATCTTTGACATAAATGAATAAGGACATGTGTAATGTTGAAATTTCAGTTTCACATCTAAACAGATTATTGTATTTTTATTTTTAAATGCTCCATTTCTCAAGTAAATATTGATGTAATAGCATACGACTCACCTGGTGTCGAATGTGAAAGAGATGGCCCAATATCTCTGTTCCCTCCAATTCCAAATATAAGGCGGGGAGTCATAATTGATAACATATTTTCCTCGTAAGACTGTAACTTCAGTGATGCTGGAGGTCCACCTCCTGTCCCACTTGTGATGCGTCTGGCCTGTGCCATCTTATTCTTGAGCCTATGTTTTATGTCCCCAAATCTTTTTTTACCCGTCTCTGATGTCCTTGGAAAGACATCAGCTGATGAGACAGCTCGGCCTATCTGGCCTCACAATTTTGACTTCTGACTGGTCTTGGTTTTACCTGTGTATATGTAACAGTGTTCATATCAATTTCAGTATTTAAATCATACTGTATGTTAATATTGTAACAATTATAACATGTCCCTCTAATTACAGACACCTATTAGTGTAGGTCATGCGCGCATTCCTGACAAATTACATGTGAACAATCAGCTGCACACCTCCGTTACAGCATACATGTTTAACAACTGTTTGTAACGTTAGGCATGTCTTGAATAAACAGTAATGGCATCTTAATACCATTTATTTTAACAATGTGATGAAATTAGTGTGAGGGAGTCGGTAAGTAACATAGTCCCACTTTGTGCTGACTATGATAATGGGCCTGTAAAAGGGGTAAGTGAGCACGAAATGTCGCGTTCCCCTGCGTCTCATCTAAACCACTTCCTTCCCTCTTAGGGATGTGTTTATCATATCCCATAATTTTTAATAATGACAATTTTCACCCTTCCCTCACCATCCCTCACCCTTCTGTTAATTGTATGTGATTAAATTTTGTAGGCACATTGACAATGAATGACCCTCACTTTGAGTCATTCATATATATCATCATTTAAAGTATCATTGATTGTTTAGTATTCATTATGAGTGCGGACAACACTTTTTATGTTCTATATGTACTTAAGACAGATTAGAGGTCCCTTTATTGTTCCACAGCACCCCACAACTTACACATGTGAAATATAGTTAATACATGAGAATGCGGCATATACAACCTAATGTATATATTGTTCTCGAATAATTAAAATACAAAACTTACATGCTAATGATCGATAGAGTTGTTCATAGGAATCCATGACACTTTCAACCAGGATGTCATTTTCGCGATGTGTAAAGCGGGGGTTTCTTAGGCCCTCCGGCCACGCCTGGCTTGTTGATGGCCCCTCATCACTTCCATCATCATCATCACTGTTTGTATGGTGAACAGTGTCCCTATCTCTCAGTCCAGTAGTCCCACTACCCTCATCCACCTGCACTCCACCACCTGGAGTGTCATCACGGGACATACCTGCCCTGGCACGATGTCTCACTCCACTCCCACGCTCCACCGCACCCCCACTCCCACCAGCCACCGCACCCCCACCCCCACGCTCCACCGCACCCCCATTCCCACCAGCCACTGCACCCCCACTCCCACGCTCCACCACATCCCCACTCCGACCAGCCACTGCACCCCCACTCCCACAATCCACCGCACTCCCACCAGCCACCGCACCCCCACTCCCACGCTCCACCACACTCCCACCAGCCACCGCACCCCCACTCCCACGCTCCACCGCACCCCCACTCCCACCAGTCACCACACCACTCCCACATCCACTCCCATGTCCACTCCCACATCCACTCCCATGTCCACTCCCACGTCCACTCATCCTCTCTATTTGACTCACTCACAAGAAACAAATATAAAGAAAAATGACACACTAACAAAGTTCAATCGCACTAACAATACAAAAAAGTAGATAAACAAAATATAATAACACAAGACAACTCACGCCAACAAATCACCAACTCTCTCGAACTCTCTCCAACTACTACCACCAACTCGACTCTATCTCTCCTCACAACAACACCCACACTAAATGAACAAAATGGACGCTTTATATAGGGTATCCCTCCCAAATAATTGGCCACAAGTGTGATTACTATTGTTTTCAGGTGATTGCCTAAATTGACGACGTCAGCATTTCAGAATTTTACCACTACCCTGCCATGTCCCAACCCAAAAATAATGACACACACTGTAATTGACAAGAAAATTATATTACATGGATTCACTCCTTCCATGCAAATGTTACAGGCGGCTTTTTTTTCTATCAGCTAGCGAACGGAAAGGTTCAGAACGCTAGCAGGGGAAAAAAAGCAACTCGTACGCTGTGGCTGTTTTGAGCTATTTCGAGCAGGTACGTTAAAAAATGGCCTCAAGGCCTTAGTGCATCGCGTCCCCGGCTTCACTTTTTAACGAACCTGCTTTTTGGCCAAATCAGAACGCAAAGCCATTGAGCTTAGTGCATAGCCCCCTTAGTACCCCAGGCTCACAGTTAGCGGAGGCTCAGATCTCCTGGAGCCCACAGGTGTGTGCAGTACCCGTAGTCACTCTAGAGCGTAGGAAAGAGGGCTACACACGATTCATACACACACCTGTCGGGGTAATCAGGGCATGGGTGGTGGAGCACCATCAGATGTGGTGCGTGTACGGGTTCTGTGAGTGCATGTACTGCGAGGGCTATAAGTGCACATACTGCAAAAGCTGTGGTATTCTGCCTGTGCAGCGGTTAATGATCCTGGTGCTTGGTACTGTGGTGTCTGCTGGGGTTCTGGTGCAGTGGGGTCTCTGGGATTGACAACTGCTTTGGCATTTTCTGGGGATACATGTACTGTTGGTGCAGTGGCATTTGCTGGAATGCCCATACAGCGGGTATTGCAGACATTGCTCAAATCTGTGGTGAACAAAGTGTTGCCACAGCTGGAATCTCGCCCTTTGTCACGTTTCCAAAAAACGTAAGCCTGGCTACATCTGTATTTATCACAGTGGTTGAAGTGTGATGGTACTAGAGGGGTAAAGACTACATTTATCGTTTTACTCGAGTACTCAGATTACTGGCAAAGATAATTTAAATTTAAAGAAACACAGCTTTATTTTAAGAAGCCTCTCACTTTCTACTTTCTAAGAATTATAAAAATGATTGTATAAATCATTCTAAATGAGTTTATTGTCAGGTACAGTACCATTTTTGTTTATCCCACTTCAACAACTGATAAAACACAGATCTGTTGTCTCAGCTGCAGAATTTCCCTTTAATAAACCCATCCCTGCCAAGCTCAGAGAGCTAATAGTAGTTAAACACATTCAACAAATCGGGTTGTGACGTCATGACGTTGGCGTCTCTGAGGGCGGTGGTTCGTGTGATGCGGTCGGCGTGTATCAGAGATTGGTGACGTAGTATCCACACAGGAGCATCAAAGGCTGCTTTACTTCGCCTGCTGTGACACATACATTTACACAGGGTTTTTATACCCAGACTGCAGTAATCTTCTTTAGATATGCCCTTGTAGACAGTGAATGGGGCATTGTGATGTTATTATACGGATGCTAGTCTTAGCTCATATGCTCATCATTGTATGAAGCACTATCACTCCAGCTACTATAGGGGTGATTAATTGTGTGGTCATTTCACATTTTGCAGCAACAGCCTCACTGGGCATTATTATGTTACTAAATCATGGGTACACAGATAATGAGTGGTGTATGACAACTATATCATATCTAGTGTGAGCACTCACCTTGAACTCATGTAGATTATATGCATATTGAACTCCTGTTACACACTGCGTTCTGCGACTTCCTTACTGGGAGTGATGTGAGTCACAAATGTTTTAGTCATTGATTACTTCATCTGTATCCTATTTGAGAGTATCAACCAGCGACATTATACTATATTATCTGGTGTATGAATAGAATACTACTCAACAGATGACTTCATATTTGGCATTTCCCAGTCTGGTTTTTCATGAACCAGCCCCTAGGGGATTTTATTTAATTGTTTGTGATGTATTGATTTTAAGTCGTTGAGGTTACATTAATAAAATGTCTTTATTTTGGTTATTGTGAGCTTTTACTCACTTTAGTGTGTCGTTAGGTAGGAGTAATTTTACTCCACCTAGTGGGACAATTGTTATCCCAGGCTATTACAACTGTTTGAATTTCTTTGAGTGCAGACATATGGGTTTCTTTGTGTTAACTTTGAGTTAACTTGTGGTGTTATGTATGTTTATTACCTATTGCACCTTAGTGCATACTCCTTTACTGTAATAGGTTGAGCGTTGAGTTATTTCATTTGTTGTTTTCACCATTATAACCTAGCACACAGTGCTTCCAAGGCAGCAAGGGATTCTGGAAAATTACATGCAAATGAGCACACAGTGCCACCTTTTGTCTTAAAGTCATAATTACATGACACCCGTAAGCCAATGCTTGCTGTTTTAAACAAAGCTTTTAAACATAGCCTGGGATGAGATGCAAAGTCACTCACATACATATATAACTACATATATTATATATATATATATATATACAGTGTTCGACAATGCTATACATTTACACGCCCGGGGCGAG